>NC_042616.1:474518298-474712145 GCF_901001135.1 Rhinatrema bivittatum
TTTCCTCAGCCACCGTGACATTTCGGGGAGCTGGCAGCTGGCAGTCAGAAGTTCATTTTTTCTTCTTGTGTGCTGTGCAGAGACTTTAATTGCCTTTTGCGATTCTTGTTTTGAGCCGACGTTTGCACCCGAAGTTTGATCTGTTTCTGCTACCTATGTTTGTTTGCTTCCTGCAACATATATTCGATGTTCTCTGTTTGTTCCTTGCCATAATGTTGTATGTGGTATAATGGGGAACATATGGTACAAGTTTAACGTGGGCATTTGTATTGTGTGGTGTGGGGGGGTCCCCAAGCACATCTGCTCCACCTACGTGCTCTCGACCTCACAGGAGAGGTCTCAGATACAACCTATGGGGGACAGGGGACTTCACGGGGTCACACAGGACCTGTGGTGGTTTTGTGTGATTGTTCTATATGGGGCTGTTGGGGAACTGGGGGGGGTGGGAAAAATGTCCTTTGAGAATCTCTGGTGCTTTGGGGTGATTGGTTTTGTTCTCTGTGGGGGGCTCTGGGAAGGGTTGTTTGGGCAGTCCAGGAGCCAACTGGGGGTAAGTTTTGAGCTTGTTCATCGGGTGTTTCACCATGGGCAGCAGGCTGTCAAGGTTAGAGTAAAACGTGTGGGCTTTATTAATCTGGAAGGAGTCCGATGGCTTTGAATATGGTGACGTGGAATGTGGCGGGCATGGGTACCCCGGTGAAGCGGGAAAAAATCTTTACTAGGCTAACAAAACTTCAGGCTAAACTTGTCTTCCTACAGGAGACACATATGCTCCCTAAGGGAATTCCAAAACTAAAAAAAAAATGGGTTTCCCAGGTATATTTTGCTAGTGGAACCTCTAAGAGTAGGGGGGGTAGCCATACTGATCCATCAAGCCACTCCTTTTCAATTGCTGGAGTCTGTGGTGGATCCTCAAGGACGCTATGTGCTTATAAAGGGATATCTCATGGGTTCCAAAATTCTGTTGGCGTCTATATATGCCCCAAACGCTTATGATCATGCTTTTTACACCTCTTTGCTTGGACACTTAAGTAGACTGGGGAATTGTCCTATGGTCTTGGGAGGGGATTTCAACTATGTGATGGACCCTGCCATGGATAGGTTCCCGGCCAGGGGAGGTCAGCAGGCGAGTGAGCGGAAAGGACCCAGATTTCTCTGCAAGCATCTATCGCTTATAGATTTGTGGCGAGTGCTCCATCCCGGGGAGAGCGATTTCACTCATATTGCTAAAGCTCACCCAGTGAAATCTCGGATTGACTATCTGCTTGTCTCTGAAGCCCTTTTTTCAAAATTCATAAAGTCCACGATTGAAACACTGGTAATTTCAGATCACTGCCCGGTCTCTGGGGTTTTCTCTTTGGGGGATCCTATCGCTAAGTCTCAGTGGCGCTTACCGGCATCGCTAGCGAATGATCCAGGTTTTCCTACTTTTTTAAAGAGTAAATGGAAAACCTTTATGGAATTTAACTCACAACACCTGGATCAGCCGATTCTTCTGTGGGAGACGGCGAAATCGGTTTTACGGGGGGACATCATTAGCTATGTCAGTTTTAAAGAAAAAAAAATTGGATAGGGATATCCTTTCATTGGAAAAACGCTTAAGAGAATTAAAAAGAAAAGTCCATTCTACTCTCGACACTAAATGGTCCTCCCAATTTCGGGAGACGCAAGTTGCCCTAAATGACTTGCTTCATATGAGAGCGGCGTATGCGTTGCGTCATAGGCAATTTAATTTTTACCGCTATGGGAACAAGGAGGGTAAGCTACTTGCGAGATTGCTGAAAGCGCAGGAATCCTCTAAATATATATCTAACTTATGTACCCCCCAGGGAGAGATCAAAACTAATTCCAGGGATATAGCGGATATATTCTCTGAGTATTACAGGAAACTATATTCTGCGGATCTGGTCCGGGAAGGTGATATTGCCAATTTCCTAGGGGGCTTAACTATGCCACATATATCTGACGCACAACTCCAACGCTTACAGCGTGCAATTGAAGTGGACGAGGTTCAGGAGGCGATTCAACTGCTCCCTGGCCAGAAAGCACCTGGCCCAGATGGGTTGAATTCCACGTTCTACAAGGGGTTGAAGGAGGAGGTAGCTCCAATTTTACAACTAGTGTATGAGAAAATGGTGGATCAGCAGGAAATGCCTCCCACCATGAGGGCTGCCACCATTGTGGTTCTCCCGAAGGCTGGGAGGGATCCCTTGGTACCTTCGTCATATCGGCCGATTTCCTTACTTAATTTGGATATTAAAATTTATGCGAAAATTTTGGCCAACCGTTTGAAAGATTTAATGCCACTTCTTATTTCCCTGGACCAGGTGGGTTTTGTGACGGGGAGGCGCTCTACAGTAAATCTACATAAAGTTTTGGTTGCTCTAGAATTTTGCGCTAAAGGGCGGGTGGAAGATCCCCTTCTGGTTACATGTGACGCAGAGAAGGCGTTTGATAGGGTGGCGTGGCCTTTTCTGCGTCAAGTGCTGCTCAAAGTAGGCCTGAGGGGTAGGATTTATGATTATATCACGTTACTATACTCCAATCCTACGGCTCGAATTTTAGTGAATGGGGAGCTATCGGGGGAATTTGGCTTGCAGAGAGGGACACGCCAGGGGTGTCCTCTCTCCCCTCTTCTCTTTATCTTAACGGTGGAGCCCCTCATTTGTAAGCTTAAGGCGACCCCCGCGGTCACTAGCGTGAGGGTTGGGCAGCGCTCTTACCTCAGGCTACTATTTGCAGATGACATTTTGCTTTTGTTGTCCAAGGCGAGAGTTGCCCTTCCAGCTGCACTAGATATTTTCCACCTTTACCAAGGGTTGTCCGGCTTTAAATTGAACCTGGATAAAACCGAAGCGCTGGACTTGTTGGGTACTTTACAGTCTACCTGGGAAAATTTTCCGGTTAAATGGGCTTCCTCCACGATTAAATATTTGGGTATAAATATTCACCCAGACCCCCAACGGTGGTATAGTTTAAATATTCCTCCTACGATACAAAAAATGATCGCCAAATTACGGAGCTGGAATTCTCTCCCTTTATCATTACAGGGTCGTATAGCTGTCCTTAAAATGGTGATTGCACCCCAGCTATTATATAAATTGCTGATGTTGCCCTTTTTAATACTTCTTAAGGATAAACGGAGTCTATATAAGGAAATAGGTAAATTTATATGGCAGGCTAAGCGGGCACGTATCTCGATGGCTACTTTGATGGGGCCGAAAGCTGAAGGGGGGTATGGTCTTCCAAATTTTTATTTTTACTCCTTGGCTGCCAATTGGCGTTATCTGGGGGATTGGCTTTTCGGCACCGCCGAGTACTCTGATCCGGAGTTGATAAGGGCGATTTGCGCTCCAATGGATCCCAGCCGTATCCTGCATATCACGGCAGAGGCCTATTCACAACTACCGATGCGCTTTACTTTGGTTACTACTGCACGGAAAGTTTGGCGCACCCTACGACAAATGTTGGGGCTATCTCCATTTTTATCCCCCCAATATCCGTTGAGGGAGCATTCTCCGGTGGCTCAGTCTATATTCCCTGTGACACATTCCCTTCGGTTGGGCTCTGATTGGCGGTTGGGGGATCTGTTGGACCCTGTAACGGGAAAATGCTTCTCCTTTGATAAGTGTCAAACATTATTTGATTTCCAACCAAGGCATTTTCTTCTATATGGGTCAATGTGTGCAATGGTGTCTGACCTGATCCGGGGGAAGGCGGGGAAAATATCAAATGTACATTATGATGCCTTAATTACTTGTCTGAAATCCCGTAAAGGATCGCTATCCTGCCTGTATTCCTATGCGCATATGATTCAGAACTATGGTATATATCAAAAGTTGCGTCCTTTGTGGACGAGGGACTGCCAAGAAGAGATAGAGGAGCAAATGCTTAAAAGCTCTTATACATCCATAAATCTCATCACCCAAAATGTGGGATTGCGGGAAATGCAGCAGCGGATCTTTCATCGGATTGTCTACTCTCCAGCTAGGGCGTTTCGCATGGGCATTGTAGCCTCTGCGGCATGTCTTAAATGCTCCAGCTCTTTTGCTTTGCTGATTCACTGTTTTTGGGATTGTCCCTCTACCCAGGCCTTTTGGTCCTCCATTCGGCAATTTCTGTCCACACTATTGGCTACTGATGTACAATGGTCAAGCTCCTTTTGCATCCTGAATAATGATGTGGGGGATGTAAGCATTAATGTGGATAACGTGAGTCTGTTAGCCAAGGCTTGCCTCATGGCCAAAAAGTGCATTCTGACCAAATGGCTAGAGGCTGATTCTCCGACGCTTGAAATGTGGAACACTTTGATGACGGATATGTTTCAACTGGAATATGGCTCTATGTACAAAAGATTTTCTCCACGGAAAAAACGGATGTTTGAGAACATCTGGGGGTGTTACTACAGATCTTTATCCTCTACTGTTCGGACATTGGCGCCTTTAGGGAATGCATAGGGGTTTGTTTACCTGTTTATGTTTTGTGCTCTGTCTTGGATGTGGTATCTTGTGCTGTAAGATTATAGGTGGCCGCCGGGGGGCCTCCACAGTAGAGTAAGTGCAGATGAACGGATCAGAGATTCTCGGGGAAGGGGTGGGTGGGTGGGGAAGGGGGGATGGGCTTGTTGTTGTTATTTACTTACTTATATTAAGGAGTTGCTTTTTCATTTCTTAATATGAAAAAACTGTGCTGAGCTTGTATGGTATTTCCTGTTTGGCTGACTTTTTTCCATGTGCCTGCTCACTCAATAAAATATTTTGAAAAAAAAAAAAAATCCATTGCACACAGGAATCCTATTTTAGAACATGTGTGTGCTGACACATGCATGTTATAAAATAGGTGCATGTTATAAAATAGCCATGTCCATGTGCCGGGAACTGTGTTCAAATGGATGCCTGTGTGGTTATTTTTTTATATCTCCACCAGTAACTAAAAAATTACCCTAACCACATTCCTTTTAATTTATTGTTGGCACTATTCATGCAAACATTGTTATGAGAGAGAGAGAGAAGGCTTTTATATTAGTCAACTATTTATAACACTGTAGGAGGGTCAACTAGTAACTCGAGGTGACGTTTTGGTGGTGGTCTAGGGTTTGGGAGCTGGTTTTACATGCACAGTCAGAGGTACGAACAGCATAGTACATATCAGTGTACATTTGATGTGATTTGGAATGAGAAAAGGTACAGAAAGATAAGATTTCTACAATGTACTCTCGCCCTAGCTGGAAAGCACCTAGAGTGCACTTAGATAGCACCTAGAGTGCACTTAGATAGCAACTAGATAGCATCTAGATAGCACCTAGAGTGCACCTAGATATCACCTAGAGTGCACTTAGAGTGCCATCAAGCTAAGGCGAGAGTACATTGTAGAAATCTCATCTTTCTGTACCTTTTCTCATTCCAAATCACATCAAATGTTCACTGATGTGTACTAGGGATGTGAATCGTTTTTTGACAATTTAAAATATCGTCCGATATATTTTAAATCATCAAAAATCATTAGAGGCAATATTTAATAGGAATTCCCCTGATTTATCATCAAAAATCGTAAATCTGGGGAAGGGGGAGGGGAAGGGGGAGGGCGGGAAAACCGGCACACTAAAACATCCCTAAAACCCACCCCGACCCTTTAAAATAAATCCCCCACCCTCCCGAACCCCCCCCAAAATGTCTCAAATTACCTGGGGTCCAGTGGGGGGGTCCCGTTGTGATCTTCCACTCTCGGACAGGGCAAAGGTAGCGCCGGCGCCATTTTGGTTCCTGTTCCCCGACGTCACGAGCATAAGAGATCGCTCCCGGACCCCCGCTGGACCCCCAGAGACTTTTGGCCAGCTTGGGGGGGCCTCCTGACCCCCACAAGACTTGCCAAAATTCCAGCGTGGGTCCGGGAACGACCTCCTGCACTCGAATTGTGTTGCCGTACGGCGCCATTTTGCTGTACGGCAATATGGCCGGCGCCATTTTGCTTAAAATGGCGCCAGCCATATTGCCGTACATTTACGATTTACACGATATTTAAAAACTCAAAACCGCGATGATCCGATTCCCTCGCCCCCCCAGCCGAAATCGATCATTAAGACGATCGATCACACGATACACATCTCTAATGTGTACTGTGCTGTTCGTATCTCTGACTGTGCATGTAAAACTGGCCCCCAAACCATAGACCACCACAAAACCTCATCTTGAATTACTAGTTGACCCTCCTACAGTGTTATAAATAGATGACAATCCTCTCCTCCCCTCTTCCCCCCTTCCTGCCAAAAACAGGATTTGCAATAAATATCACATATCCCAGTTCAAGCATGTCATACCGCTTCATGCCATGAAAAAAGCTGTAGCTATTTCCAGCATCAGAACATGCAATAACATGCATTACACTATCACACACAAAGTTAACCATCCCTCATTTTCATATACCCCACAAAACACCTCCCCTTTAACAAAATTTGCATACACATCATGAGATGCGAAAAATAACACATACATTATGGCATTATTACAGGCATTAGGGCATTAGGGCCATAACACCCTAATACATTTTGTTGAATGACTCTGTGTGTTATTTATGTATTGATTTATAACATTTTGTATTCTGTCTCTTCCATATTTTAAGTACATGGTCAATTAAGCTTCAAATTCATAGAATATAAAACCTAAAATTTAGACAAAAATTAACATCCTTGGAAACACATTAATACACAAAACACACATTTTTATTCAAATCAAACAAATTCCTCAATAAAAAAAAATCATTTAAAGTTTTTTTTTAATTTATAGATATTTCCTTGCATAGCTTCCCAGGAAGGCTTTTCCACAGAACAGGTCCCACATAGGAAAAGGCTCTTAGTTGAGTGGTCTTTAATTTAGATTTCGTTATTGATGAAATACTTAACAATTTAGCTCCTTCAGATCTTAATGCTCTCCCTGATGTATAAATTTGCAATTTTAACTTCAAAGAACTTGCATAATCAGTGTATAACAATTTGTTCATTGTGACTAACAGCTTAAATTGTATTCTCTATAATGATGATAATCAATGGCACGCTCTAAAAATTGGAGAAATATGAGAGAATGCAGGCAAGCCCTTTAATAAGCAGGTTGCAGCATTCTTTGTCAGCTGTAATGCACTCATCAAGTTTTTTTGGTAATCCAATAAATAGTCTGTTGCAGTAGTCAAATTGATGAAATAAAATCTGTAAAACTGAACTAAAAGAGTCTGAGGGAAGCAAAGCTTTAAGTGCGTGTAGCATTTTCAGTTTATGAAAAGGGGTTTAACTTTGAACTGCCCTGGTAAGATGTGGCTTTAAAGTTTATTTGGAATCAGTTATAACACCAAGATTCCTGGCTTTAAATACAATATGTATTTGACAACTGTGAAACATAAACGTCTGGATATTAAATCCCCCCATGCATAAAATCTGGCCTTTTTGCACGTGACCGGGCCTTGCACGCGCTGAGCCTATTTTGCTAGATTCTTACAACTAGGATACAGTTCAGTATACATAGATGGCTTCTCCGCTAATCTATGGACTACATAAAATAACTTTTGAGGCTGATTGATAAAATTCTCAATTGTAGTCTTAATATACCCTTGCTTACTTTCCAGGCACAATTTCCTGTATCTTTGTAATAATTCCAAAAGCCTCTCTGGATGTTATATCCTGAAGCTTTGAGCAATGCCTCTCACTTTGCCTAACATTCCTCCTTTGTTTTAGCAAATCATGTGAAAATCATGGTGCAATTTCATACTTACATCCATCCAGTACAGTCTTCTGAGGAACAAGCTCATTATGAGGTGAATTTTAAAAGCTCTGCACATGACAAAATCGGGAGATACATGTACAAGTCGGGTTTGCGCATGCCCGCCAAATTTTAAAAACTGCCCAAATGCATGCCTACCTTCCACTGTGCGCACACCTCAAAAGTTTTCAAAAGGGGGAGGTGGGGGCATTGGTGTGGTCTGGGCGAGACATGAGCATTTTAGAGTGTGGCCAAGAGCTGTGTGTGCCCAGATCCCCTGCCACATACATTTCCTTCTGCTATGGAGGAGAGGTAACTTTAGAAATGAAAAGAAAGAGCCATTTCTCAGGGTTTAAATGATCTGGGGTAACTGGGGGGAGTGCAGACTATCAAACCAGGAGGTTTGGATGATCTAGCTGTTAACTGAGTGAACTGGTAGACGAACTGGTGAAACTGGCAATGGTTTGGATGTGCACCCCCTTTCGAAATTCTGTGACCTGTGCAATAGAAGTGGGATTTACGTGCAAAGGTGCATTCTCACTTAAAGTTTGGCATGCATGTGCATGCTGTCAGGCTAATTTATAATGTGCGCATATACATGCACTCATTATGAAATGGCCACATATCTGGGCCCTCACTGGTGCACATGCGACAAAGTGCGCTTGAATGCCTGTTTGAAAATTTCCATCCATATGTGGTTGCCAAAGAACTATTCCATGTATCCACCAATTGGACAACATCCTGCATACTTACATCATCATCCACTTCCAATTTTTGTTATTCCAATAACCACCAGTGGTTTTTAAAAACATGGTTCTCTATAAGAGGTTGAACTATTTTAAAACCAGACTGACAATAGCATTTTTTATTTACTGGATTATTACTCTGAAATAAAATCAAGATATGGTCAGACTTAAAACTATATGCAGTCTAATATCTTTAAGCCATTTATCCATACAAAATAACGGATTCAATGTATTCCCAGCCCTATGTATGAATACAGTGATCATTTGAACCATCTCTGTTCTAGTCATCAAAGATAATATAATTCAATAGCATAAGCAGATGCTAGATTATCTAAATATACATTAAAATTATAATAAACAAATTACCTATGTTAAAAAGCATACAACCAATACTTCAGCAGGTCGTAGAAATTCAATATTCAAGGGCTGCAATCATATATTAACACTCCTCCATCATGCAAGTGTAAACCCTGAGTGGACAAACTCTAGTAACTGTCCCCAAGGGCATACAGAAATAAGATAGACACTATTTGCAAACAATTCTGCACAGCCAGCTTATCTTCTGAGTGGTTCAGGATTCCCTGTGGGAGGAAGTATAGATTCAAGGCCCTTTTGTATTTCATAATATGCACAGCCCTTTGTTCAGTCTCTGTAAACAGCACTGATAATCTCCACAGTATTTAGCAGCAGTAATCACACTGAGAAAGAATTTGGTTTCCAACTTCTTTACTGATAGCTGATTAAATGAATGAAAAGAAAAGATTATTTACAGCTCTTTGGTGTTAACTCCAATTAATTTTATAGATTGAAAAAAAACCACATTTGTGACCTTACTTTTCCAGTGAACGTTTGAATTTGAATAATCCAATTCCTTTATAATTTATCTCCTTCTCCTTTTCAAATATTTAAATTGAAGAAAATTTAGTCCTCCTTCCAACTCCTAATTTTTCTTAATCTTCCTCCCACTGTGGAATGGTTAGAATTTAGTCCCAATTACTTATCAGAATATAACCAGTTCCAATTCTCATACCTCTCCTGCAGACTTCTTCAGTCTCTTAGAGCTCCTTCTGGAAGCACTCTCCTTCCCAAGGGTAGGCCACTTGAGACAGACTGTTGAATAATACCTTCAATTCCTCCTCTCAAGATAGGGATGGAAATCCATTCCTACCCGATGACACCACAGCTACTCTTTGGGTTCATTCTGGATGAAAGTCACCACCCCTAAAGATACAGAATATTAGTGAGACCCAGGGCCCTTGGGTTCTCAGAAGACAAAGACACAGACAAAATATTACTCAAAAAGGGGAGACTCAATATGGAAAAGGAAAGGTGGAAAATCTTCCTTCTCACTAATTTAAGTTTCCAAGAAAAATGTGCACCAAAAATAAGGGTAGGGCAATCTGCTCCAAGTCTCTTTACCAAGGCTTCTCCAAAGAATACCTTCAGAGTCATTTTTCCTTGGAAAGTAATCCAAGGTAGAAGTGCTCAAGCTGAGATGTTCTGCAGCAGGGCAATTCGGGAAACATCTGAACTAAAAATCCACAATAGAAATCCACTGAAGTCTAACAAAAAGTCCACGCTCTGAGATGGTGGCAGGGATTTATAAATGCTCAGGCACACACTATCTGTTTTTCCAACATGGGGGAGCTCATATACCAACCTCTATTCACTAGTGTCTCTGTTCCCTCCCTTACAACTTGGTTCATTCCTTTGGTAAGGAAGCAAAGGGTATCAGAAAAACTATCCATTGACGTTCTAAGATAAAGTCTTCGACCTCTGTCCAAATAACAGTATAACCCCTCCCCCCCCCCCCCCCCCCCCCCCCCACCACCACCACCAAGTGCAGACTGCTAGGCGATGGGGCCATGAAAGAATTTGTTACTCTTCGGGGCTGGAACCACTCATCAGCTAACTCTCTCACAATCTCTCTTACTCCCAGGGCTGGATGCTCTGTAGGTGGGAGGAAAGATGTACTTTCAGGGCCCAATGTGACAGGGGTAACTTTGCTTGTGTTCGCTAGGAGAGGAATACTTTTTTCCCACCCTGTGGATGATGCAAGTGCCCAAAAGAATACACAGGATACTCTGGTCGCTTGTTCAAAATCAAAGCCTTTACTGATGGGTAATTAGATGAAATAATGGCACAGTTCAACTTAAATCCATTAGTTTCCACAGGTGGTTGTTTCAGTTCTCTCCTTTTCTATCTGTGCATGAGTCTCTTTACTTTGGTCCAGGCGCAAGGGAATCACTCACCATCCAAGGCTTGAACTAATGAGGTCCCCAGGTGGGCAAGGATATCTTTGTTGGAATAGAAAACCCCCTTCCTGCTGGCAAAAAAATCCATCACAAAGTCTCTGCACTAGTATTCCCAATTATCTCTCTCCTCAGGGTCCTGTGATGTCAATTAAATTTGGTTTTACTCCCAGTTTTCTTCAGTCTTTCCCAATCTAACTCACTTTCCACAAATCCCAAATTGGAAAGGGCTTCTCTGGAGCTCAGAGCTTTCAATATTCCTTTAACAGGGTAGGAAGAAGGGGCAGCCAAAATCTAACTCCCATTTCCTCTAACAAAAACGTCCCTTTATCCCAAAACCGATCTTAACACTGGAGTTATTCCTTGTACTGGGTTACTATCTCTTAGGGTAGGTCTTGTCTATCCCTGGGTGTCCCAAAATTGGGGGTTCCCCATGCCCAGGAGATGCCCAGGTGTTTCACAAGGCTCCTACCACCAAAATCACAAAATATCCCAAGCACAACCCAGTCAGCTAGTTAGTGGACAGAAAGAGATGCTCCTTCGACCTTGCCCAGGAACTGCAGGCAGAACCCAAGGATAGGCCCGAAAATCAATGAAGGCAACAGCTCCAACACCTCCTTTAACTTCCAAAACCAAACTACACTGCCCCAACAGCTCACTCTTACAAGCTGATTGTGTTATCTCATAGGAGGCTGGTCATCCCAGCACCCACAGTAGGAAGGGCTGGACCAGATGTTTCTCCTCCCCTTTCTCTAACCTACACTGCTCTATTCGTAGGACCTAGGATTCACTAAGGGCTTACTAGCAATGTGACCATAAGGCCCATTACAAAAGCATAAGCAGGATCAGCTGGCAAATGGTCACAAACATCACCTCCCCTCCTCTCTCATAAACTACCAGTCTTCTACAGCACCACAGAACAACCTGTCCTTCGCTACTTCTCACCATTACCCTGTGGTCCACCTCTGACCTCTACTCTCTCTCCAGCAGACTGTCAATCATCCAGATCCCTCTTCCCCCATCAGCTCTCTCTTCTACAGTGCGCTGTTTTCCCTCCCCTCTCAGGTCAGCACCACTCTTAAGATCACCTTTATAGCACAACAGGCTTCCACTCTGACAGGGTCATGCTCTAATATCATTCAATACAGAAATATGTATGCCTTTGTAAGAATAATATGTTAAATAATCATGGTGAGCACATTGTCCACTTGCTATTTTGGAATTAGAATCCACAGAGAATGACTCCCTCAGAAAGCAGAAAGTTAAGGATGTCCATTGGAAAGGATATAAAAGCTTTATAAAGGATGAGATAAACAGGCTGGGATAAGACACAAAGCTGGAATGTGAAACTCCTTCTTTCTTAGCTCAGCAGACCAAACTTTTCATACAACACAGGATTCTGGCAGCCACAGCTTCAGCCTGCATGACAGAAAGAAGAACATAGAAACTCTTCATACTACAGCCCTGTCAGTGAAACCTAGCTTTTAATTATAGAATTCACACCATCTTTTCAGCCCTTTGTGTCCAGCTTCCTCTCTGAGCTTTCATACAGACACATTTCTGGCTTCTTCAACAGCCTGTGTTGACATTGCAGGCTGTTTCTCAGGTAGCTAGTTAGGCACCTCAAAAATTCTGCCCTTGCAAACACACAGAAAAAAAAAAAAAATCATATGCAGTAACAGTGTTCAAGCTCAGATTACTTTATTATTCCAGGACATTCTGAACTAGTGCCAGTTTGTACACAGGGACAGCACAGTACTGTCAGAGAGATGACTGGCAGCTAGAGAAGGAATACTGCCTTTTACACTTTGGCTAGCACTCCCTTGACAGAGCAGCATTCAGATTTTTAGAGACACATGTGGGAGTCGTACATTGCCAGCCTCTGTCAGACCCCCAAGGCATCTTTAGCTCAGTCACTCAAAAAAAAAACCAAAACAGTCCTCACACCAAAGTTTCAATAAAAATAAAATTTACTATGGTAAAATGACAGTAGATATAAATAAATCCACTTACATAAAACAGTACACAAATCAGGTTTTGTACTCACTCAAGAAAACAGTACTTAGAACAAAAATACATTACTTATAGTTCCTTAGTCTCTCGGTGGCTTCATTTGCCTTCCAAGACTTCTTTTGGAGTAATTTAGGGATCTTCTGTTGTTTTAATAAATTTTCCCTCCTGGATACCTATACTCTGCAGCTCTGTGGACTAGACCTGTTACAGTGGTCAACAATGAAAGTGTTACTGACCTAAAAAGGTCCTACTCTGTAGTATCTTGATGTGCTGAACATGAATATGACCATGAAAAGTTTTTATTGGCTCTCGTTTTGAAGATATTTAATATAGTTCACTTTCTATGTTTAGTCATGTAAATTTATCCAGTAGGACTGTAAATAAGCCTAGAATGATGTAATATTGCATTATATTGCATAATACCATCATGCACACATTGTCCAGAGTTTATTACATCATTTTCTGATGCAATGCAGTTCTACTGCCATGCTGCTGCTGAGTAAGCTGACGTCAGCAGTGTACTATATGAAGCCCAGTCAGAAAGGGTGAGTGTTTAAAATATTCATGCTGGCTGACTACTGCTGACACTCCGCAGAGATGCTCCCGAACAGGTGTACAAGAGACAAGCAAAGAAATCTAAGACGTAGTCTATGACTTCATTTTTCAAACGGTATTAACTGTAGGTCTACTACTATTGGCATACAATTCAAGATGTAATTATATTATTGCATATTACAAAAAAACTAGAGTCAATTTTGCATTTTCACAGTCACATTCATGTTTACTTTAGCACATGGAAATTTATTAGAATTGACTAATTTCATTTCAGTACATGACTTTTGTGAAAATTTGTTGCCCAGTGTTATCAATCATTCTTGGATGGATACCTTCTTTTGTGTTCAGATGACAATGTTTCCAAAATCACAGCTATAATACACCAGACTTCTCCTCTGTCTTGAGATTAATGGATATTTTTCCTGATCTCCCTGTTGGAGAAGGAAGGCAATCTCCTCTTTGTTTCCTATTCATCAGGGAGCAGGCCAGTATTCAAACTGCCTTTTTCATTGCAACAGCTGCTTTCCTCAAACTCATTTATGCCCATTCCCTCTCATGACTCTGAGTGAGCATTATTACAGAATCATCAAGATCCCTTCCACTGGTAATAGATTACATACATAACTTCACTTTCAAAACCTTCTAGAACATACCATCTATGGTAGGGTCTTAATAGGACTTACACATTCTTTTCAGTGAGCTTCAAGAGGCAAATAAATAGTTATATGTATTTGAGTGAGTTTGCTTCTGAGTTTACTAATGAGGATGTTCATAAGATACTCTGATTCAATGGCAGGGGGAAATGTGGAAAAGAGGATTTGCATTCAGACAACAACCAACAAGGACAGAACTTCACAATCTGGGTAATCAAATTAGCGTGGGGGAAACTTGCTTATTACGGCGCTTACTACCAAAAACCAATTAAACCTGATACTTTGAATGCATATACAGCATTGTTCTCTGCTTCAACGGTAGGGGGAAATGTGGAAAACAGGATTTACATTCAGACAGCATCCAACCAGGCATTGATCTGTGCAGTCTGGGTAAACAAGCATCGGGGTAACTTGCTTGATGTGGTGGTTGCTATCCTTAACCATTAAGCCTTATGCTCACCTTTGATGCAACGCCAACATTGCTCTCTGCATCAATGACAGGGGATGGCAGGAAATTTGAGTCAAACAGTTATTAACAAAGGCCCTGAACTTGGTGGTTGATGATACAGATAAGTATGGGAAAACAAGTGTGGAAGCTTGCTGGGCAGACTGGATGGGCTGATAGGTCTTTTTCTGCCGTCATATTTATGTTTCTATGTTCCGGAAATGGTTTTCAAGGGTAATGAGTCAGATGAACTGAAAAACTATCATGGTTAACCTGGAAGATGTGGTAGGCCATATTGACAAAATAAAGAGCAGCAAATTACCTAGACTGGATGGTATGCACACCAAGATTCTGAAGGAACTCAAAAAGTAAATTGCATATCTGTTAGTTAAAATTTGTAATCTATCATTAAAGTCATCCATTGTACCTGAAGACTAGAGGGTGGCCAGTGTAACCCCAATATTTAAAAAGGACTCCGGTGTGATCCAGGAAACTATAGACCAGTGAGCCTGACTCCAGTGCCCGGAAAAATAGTGGAAACTATTCTAAAGATCAAAATCACAGAGGATAGAGAAAGACATGGTTTAATGGAACACAGTCAGCATGGATTTACCCAAGGGAAATCTTGCCTCACAAATCTGCTTCATTTTTTTGAAGGGGTTAATATTTATTTATTGATTGATTGATTGATTTTTATATACCTTTGTTGGGTAAAAAAAATCATAATGGTTTACATTGTTTTAAGATGAAAACACAGTATCTAAGAGAAGTAAAATAAAGAGAATAAAAATAAGGCAATTAAATAAAATTATTACATATATGTTATATATATGTTACATATGTTATATGTACCGCCTCTTGGCGTAATTGTTATGTTTCATTGTAAACCGATGTGATCAGTATTTTAATACAGGAACACCGGTATATAAAAATCTAAAAATAAATAAATAACATAAAAGGCAAAGGGCATGAAAAGTAATAAATACATCATTAAGATAAAATGCAGTAAAAATGTAAAGTACAAGCATTGTTATAACTCAGCAATAGTTAATAAAATAATAAGAACATAATAAAACATAAGGTCAGATAAATAGTAAGATATCACATAAAAGAATAAAAGTAAAATGGGAGTGCAATAGATAATGAACTGCTTCGATTATGTTGTGTCCTGATAGGCCTTCATAAAAAGCCAGGTTCTTAGCTCCTTTCTGAATGTGTTTAGTGTTGCTTGTAGGCACAATTCGACAGGAAGCAAGTTCCATATTTTGGGGCCTGCCGAGGATATTGCTCGTTCTCTTACTTGACAAAAATGTGCAGATTGAAGAGATGGAATGCTCAGTAAGCCTTTGTTTGTGGAGTGCAAATTGTGCCCTGGGACATATGGATAAAGGTGAATGAGTAGATGTAGTGTATTTGGATTTTCAGAAGGCATTTGACAATGTCCCTCATGAGAGGCTTCTAAGAAAACTAAAAAGTCATGGGATAGGTGGCGGATAAAAGACAGGAAACAGAGTAGGATTAAATGATCAATTTTCTCAGTGGAAAAGGGTAAACAGTGGCATGCCTCAGGGATCTGTACTTGGACCGGTGCTTTTCAATATATTTATAAATGATCTGGAATGGAATACCATGAGTGAGGTAATCAGATTTGCAGATGATACAACATTTTTC
The DNA here is from genome assembly GCF_901001135.1 of Rhinatrema bivittatum. Classification (NCBI taxonomy): domain Eukaryota; kingdom Metazoa; phylum Chordata; class Amphibia; order Gymnophiona; family Rhinatrematidae; genus Rhinatrema; species Rhinatrema bivittatum. Next base: position 474,534,379 of record NC_042616.1, read on the forward strand.
AGAGTAGTTAAATCACAAGTGGATTGTGATAAACTGCAGGAGGATTTTATGAGACTGGAAGATTGGGCATCCAAATGGCAGATGAAATTTAATATGAACAAGTGCAAGGTGATGCATACAGGGAAAAATAACCCATGCTGTAGTTACACAATGTTAAGTTTCATATTAGGAGCTACTACCAAGGAAAAAGATCTAGGCATCATACTGGATAATACATTGAAATTGATGGCTCAGTGTGCTGCAGCAATCATAAAAGCAAACAGAATATTAGGAATTATTAAGAAGGGAGACCGCACCTTGAGTACTGTGTACAATTCTGGTTGCCGCATCTGAAAAAAGATATTGTTGCACTGGAGACGGTACAGAGAATGGCAACTAAAATGATAAAGGGGATGGAATGGTTCCCCTGTGAGGAAAGGTTAAAGAGGTTAGGACTGTTCAGCCTGGAGAAGAGATGTCTGAAGGGGGATATGATATATATCTATAAAATCATAAGAGATCTAGAATGGGTAAATGTTTTGGGTTTTTTTAATTTTATCTTTATTCATTTTCATCTACTTTTCCCTCATCTCCTCCCTTTCAGCCTCTCCCCTTATCCCTTGTCACCTAGCCGACTCTCCACCCTTAGTATTCCCCCTCCCCCGCAACTCCCTTTTACCACCCAAAAACAAAAAAAGAAAAACTTATTTTCTTGTGATTCCCAATGACCAACGACCATCAACCCCTCCGTATCTCTACGTAGTTAAAGAGATCCTTGTATATTTTAAGCCTCTGTACCCCTTCCCCGCCCTACTCACCCTGCCTCTCCTCTACCCTCCTTTGCTAACCTTTGACCCCCCTTTTCCCTCTAATGCCGCCCGTTAAATCCTTCTAACCCCTCTTATCTCATATTTAAGTGAATACTGTGAAGCAAATGTCTCTCAACACCTCATTAGCTCTACAATCTGATTGTAACTGTACTTATCGTCAACTGTATATAGTTGCATCTATTTGTGTTTTTTCACTCCTTCAGTCCAGCCTTGCCCTCCCCTCTAGCTCCCCCTCTCCCACCCTTCCGGTATCCTCGCTTCCCACTCCCCTCCCCTGTATTATTGCTCTATTGTGCTATTGTTTTATTATCTGTTTTACTGTTTTATTGTTATATTGTAACTTTCCTCCGTTTGAGTTTTTTGTAAACCGGCATGATGTGTTTCACGAATGTCGGTAAATAAAAGTTAATAAAAAGTTAATAAATAAATAATAACTCGTACTTTCAGAAAAATCCAGAGATACATAAGTGTATGTCTTAATACATAATTCTCAAAAATAATTTGTCAACAATAGTAATCATTAAGGAAATACTCCAAATATTTTAATATAAGCCTTTAAATTAATCATTTACTCATACCCCCCACAATAAAAGTAATAGAAGTATAGGGGGTAGGGATGTGAATCGTTTTTTGATGATTAAAAAAATCATCCGATATTTTTTAAATCGTCAAAAATCGGTACAGTGCGCGATACAATAGAAATTTTCACTATTTATCGTGAAAAATCGTTACTCCCGTTAGTGTCCACTAACGGGAGTTATTTGGGGGAGGGCGGGAAAAGCGGCACACCAAAACAACCTCTAAACCCACCCTGACCCTATAAAACTAATCCCTTACCTTCCCCCACCCCCCAAACCCCCCCAAAACCTTTTGCAAGTACCTGGTGGTCCAGTGGGGGTGCGGGGACCAATCTCCCGCTCTTGGGCCATCGGCGCCATCTTTAAAGATGGCGCCGGCCATCCAGTGCTCCTACCATGTGACAGGGGCCAGCCAATGGCATGGATACCCTGTCACATGGTAAGGGCAAAGGGCCATCGGCGCCATCTTTGAGTGGCAGCCGACGGCCCGAGAATGGGAGATCGCTCCCGGGACCACCACTGGACCACCAGGTAATTTTAAAATGTTTTGGAGGGATCGGGAGGGTGGGAGAAGCTAAGGGGTCATTTTTAAAGGGTTGGGTGGTTTTTTTTTATCGGGCCATCAGCCATTTTTGAGTGGCAGCCAAAATGGTGCCGATGGCCCGAGAGTGGAAAATCAGTCCCTGCGCCTCCACTGGACCACCAGAGGGTGGGGGGGGGGGGGGGTGGTGGGGGGGGTGGGGGAAGGTAAGGGGTCAATTTTAAAGGGTCGGGCTTCACTAAAAAAAAATTAACGATGTGATTCCGATTCACATCTCCACCGATCAGATTTATTTCTCCCTCCAGCCGAACCCGATTGTTAAGACGATTGGGCACATGATTCACATCCCTAGTTACCAGTAATCAAAATTCCAAGCAACTCAGCCACATGAAAGAATCTAGCCAAATTTTTTCACACGCTTGCAAAACTACAGGTCTCACAAAAAAAAGTAATCCAAATAATGCACATAAACAAGAACCAGCCACATGTCACTCAGTGCACAAAAAGTGCTGAAGATTTCAAAATAAAGAATAATCCTGCAATCCTAGCCAACTGTAATTCCTCAATTAATTTCTGCTGCACCACTAATACTAATCAGTTCATAGAAGCCAAATTTGTATTTATTTATTTATTTAGCATTTTTTATATACCGAGGTATAGCAGAGTTGCCTTCCCACCTGCCCCACCAAAAAACCTGTATAAGAAATTTGAAAACCTAAACTGAAATCCCTTCCAATCCTGCTGCCACCCTTTATTTGGGTAACATTGCAGCCAAGGATACATGGCTGACATCAAAATCAGGCTAGAAGCCCTGCCAAAAACAGCACTACCATGGCGTGCGCGCTTGCTGGCTTAATAATTTGCTACGTAGATGGAACACAGATGCTTGAACTTCCAATCCTCAAAGATACAACCTGAGCAATTAAAGCACTAACAACCATTGGGGATCGTGACCATGACTTTTCCAATATACCAACTCACCCCTGTCCCTCAAAAGGACCACCCTTGCACAAAAGATACTGCTCCAAAATAACCACTGTCCTGGAAGACTGGCTCAACCCAGGTGTTTTGTTAGTCATCTAAGTGAGCCATAAGCGTATCCCAGCACATGATTTGTTTTCTCTATCTCATCACAAAAAGGCCCATCATAATTGAGCAAAGCTCAACACTTATAGTCCTTGTGCTCTGCCTAAATCAAATTCACATAGGCCAACAATGCACTGTACTAAGAAGAATCATAGTGACCCACAACACTCACCAGACAAAGAAAACATCAAACCCAATTGAGAATCAACCTTATCACTCTCCTAACCATGTCCTGAAACATTTTCTTCCCTTTGTTTCTCTTCTCCTTCCTTCTATCCCTTCTGCCCTCCAACAAATGGAAAATATCAGTGATTATTTCATGATAAAAGTGAGACACACCCTATCAAAGCTGTATAAGCTTGACCAAGGCAGGAACCGTCCATCCCCTACCAGAACCACCTGCCCAACCAGAGGAGGATTTGGACATAAAAAAGCAGAAGATAAACTAGAAGAGGAAGAACTGGACCCAGATGTGAACTCTGAGGAAGATTCCCTCCCGTTATGAAGCCTACTTAAAAGTTTTGTGGCCTTATGCCCCTTCTGCACCACTTCACTAGCACTCCCCCCAACCACCATTGCTGTATTCTCTGCCAGCTCACCAGAGTCTAGGTTTTTTTCAGATGCCACCTGGTCCACCATAGTGCCTGCCACATCACTCCCAATCACATTAACCACCACAACATCCTCCAACCTACAAATATACTCTACCATCTTTCCCTGCATACCCACCATACTAGATCCTTCAACAACCACTGAATCTCTACCCAACCATCCCCATACTGACCCCATTCCTCGGACTCATTGGATCCTGCCCATCAGGTCTCACCATAGCTGACTCCCTCAGCTGATTAGAAGATGGTCCCACAGCACCTGCTGCAGACTGTGGGTATAAACACTCTGGTGAACTTTCCTGTCATCTAACATGTCACTCTGCAGTTGCCTACTGATTCCGCCAACTCTCAGCTTGAGACATTTCAGGGCGACTCCATATCTCTTGACTTCCTGCTCTCAATCTGCAAAGATGAAGCAGAAGACCCCCCCCAAAAAAAACAGCCTCTGACACACCTCCATACCCTGACACATTTCTGTTCCCACCCCTAGGCCTCTGCCAGTCTCTCAGAGTGAAACTCCTAGCAGAGTAATCAAACCTCTATCATCCCACCTTACCAAATAGACTGATCCTGGGATAACCAGAAATCTGGAAAAACAGTCCCATTATGTGCAACTGCCTCATTCTGAGCTGCCCATTCTGGGTCCTACTTCTTGAAAATAAGGCAAGCAAAAACTTAGACCTGGAATTTGCCTTGCCTCTGAAACCAAAGGTCCCAAACCATAAGAATCACCAAGCACAAACCCTAGCCTGGGCAGTTAAATAAAATTGCCCAGTCCTACATATCCAAACTGTGTACATTCCCCAAACCAAACCTCAGGAACAAGCACATTTTGGAGATTCCTAACTGCTAATGCCCTTCCTACTTCCAAGTAACCACAAAGTATTACAGCAACAAAACGCTCACTACTGGAATGCAAGTCTGTCTCCCCCACTGCACAAAACATCCCAACCTTCATTTTCCAGAAGCACAGCCCTTCTCCTGTCCTCACTAGCTGACTAAAAAAGGGAAACATCCAAAGCTTCATTCCTAGGTCCATCAGCTGGGCTGGCTGCAGAAGAAAAAAAAACCCCGGGCTCCGAAAAGGTAATAGAACCACAACCACGGCAAGGAAACCACTGCAACCATGTGATGACCACCATGGACAGAGCCATGATCATCTCACCAGGAGGCATGGAGGTAGTGCAATCATTCAACACTTCACCCCAACTGTCACCGTGGACACAGCCACAGGCATGAGCATTACTTCACCCTATCCCAACTTTTGCAAGAGCCATCACAACTACAGCAGCAGCCTGAAAATGCAGAGTCCCAGCACTCACCTTGATCTTCTGACCACTCTCATTAGACACCTTATTGTCAGCTGCACATCCCTGGAGACCTGTTGACCATGTCCAGCCATCAGGTATGCCCAGAAATCAAAGGCCAGCCAGTGAGGAATGACCAAAACAAACAAACAAACAAACAAAATAGCATAACAGGCTGAAGCAAAAAGAGTAGGAAGCACACAGGGCTCACATTCTTTATGCTGTTACCAAGGGACCATCCCATGATTTAATGATTTACTTAAACTCAGACTGTTATTACATAAATATATTATACCTGTGACATAACATGTTTCAGGTAGTCTGTAACGGTTGATAGTTCCAGCATCATAATAATATACAGAACTCACTGTGTTGCATTTAGCACTTCCTTTAAAAAGGTTTCTTTAAAAGCTTAGAAGCAGTTGAATAGTTCTGGATATTTCTCAAAGCACTTTGGTGTTTTCAAAAACACGGTTGGGCTTTTAAAACCGGTAATAAAATATATATTTTCCTAAGAGATGAACACAAAGCAAAAAAAAAGCAGTTGCATTATGTAAAATAGAAGACTGTAGTGTACCCAAAATTATCATTACTTTGCCCCCTTCCTCCCACTCCGTGCCAGTTTTCTTTACAGTTATAATTATGCTGTCTTCACATGCTGATACTCATGCTGAATGCTCTGTGGGCATTTGTAAATAGTCAGTGATTGTGAAAGAGAGGATTAAAAAAAAACAAGAGACCAACTTACTAAATTGTACTGAAATTCACCAAGAAACCAGGATTTTACACTTGTAAATTGTCTACTAAAACTTTACCACACCTCATTCAGGTATAATTATATTTTTTACAAAAAATAGACTGCAAAGACTTTTTCATCTGCTGGTTTTCACAGAATTCAGAATTAATTGTCTGCTTTGAAATGATTTTGTATTGCAGCAGCTCATTAATTCAGAATTTGAATAAGAATTCATGTTTAGCAGATTATATGTAAAATGTTGCTATCAGAAACACTTGAGGTTTTTTTTAACTAACAGGGCTTTGCATATCCATATCAGACCATGTGAAAACACTGAATTTTTGGTTCTTCGACATTTTGTGGCATTTTTTTCCATTTTAGTGTAGATTTTGCACAAAACTCTTTTCAAAATAACTTCACTTTAGCACATTGTCTTCTTACCCATACATTCATCAAAATGCATTAATAACATATGGATAACGCCCGTGATAAGAAAAAGGGGTGTGCTCCTGGAAATCATTGTACCATGTGATAACATGTCACTTTGTGCAGTAAGCTTTTTGCAAGCTGCAATAATTGAGAGAGAGAGAGAGAGAGAGAGAGAGAGAGAGAAACCATCTACAAAAGCATTCTAGTAGTCAAGTATTTATATCTCTATAGGAGGGCCATCTAATAGCTTGAAGTGAGGTGTTGGTGTTGGTTGAGAGGCCAGTTTTTCATGTAGAGTGAGACATACGAACAGTACAGTACACCTCAGTGAAGATTTGACGTCATTTGGTGTGAGGAAAGTCTCACAAAAATGACATTTCTACTATGTCTCTCACCCTAGCTTGATGGACTCTATAACAGGGTACCATCAAGCTAGGGTGAGATAACATAGTACAAAATGTCATCTTTGTGAGACTTTCCTCACTCCAAATGACATCAAATCTTTACTAGGTGTACTGTGTTGTTCATATGTCTAACTCTAGATGAAAAACTGGCCTCTAAACCCTAAACCACCACCAACACCTCACCTTGAGCTATTAGATGGCCCTCCTATAGGCATAGTTGCACACTGTATGGGCCTTCTCAGAGTTTTTTTTCTCTCTCTCTCTCTTTTTCTTTCTCCTCCACAGCCCTCAAATCCAATTCAAAAAATGTATCACAAATTACATTATAGCTGTTTTGGGGCATATCGCACAGCTTAACACTAGGAAAAAAGGTATAGTTATTTCCAGCATGCATTATGCTATCACATGGTACAATATTGCTCCTCATTTTCATAAATCTCATCCTTTCCCAAAATTTGCATTCATGTCGCACGCTATTGTTATTATCGCATGCATTATGGCATTAACACATGCATTATCATGTTATCATGTGTGTTAATGCCATAATTCATTGTAATGAATGACTCTGTTAGAGAGGTCCTCTGTTGGCTAAACAAATTCCATATTTTGTCAAATTTTTCTATACAATTACTGAAACTTATGAAGTAGTAGTTCAAAATTTAGAAAACAGTTTATCTCATTCATAGACAACATTCCTTAAATAAAGCTTGTCATTATTGCTGTAACTTTGTTTAATCAGTCTTGCTTAATGAATTACACTTTAATTTCATCCCTAGATGCTGGATTTTGAAAAGCACATGCTGTATACTTTGGAAGTGGAGGCAGTCAACACTCATCCAGACCCACAATTTTTCCACCTTCGGTCATTCAAGGATTCAGCTGTGGTCAAAATTTCCGTAGAAGATGTTGATGAATCTCCTGTGTTTAGCAGATCATTCTATTTAATGGAAGTTGATGAAGATGCCAAGGAAGGTAGTGAAATTGGGCAAGTGATAGCCCGTGATCCAGATGCCACAAAAGGTTTTGTCAAGTAAGTGTACAATAAGGAAGAAAGAAAGAGGTCAATATTCAAAGGCTTTGTCCCAGTAAATTTTGTATTTATCCAGATTACAAATTCTCCCTCTTCCTTGGCTACATTTTATCTGGGTAACACATTACTTGTGCATACTTTAGCCAGGTAAAAAGAGACAATGCTGATGTCATTCAGGAGGCATGTCTAAACTATCATTGATGAATGCTCATGTTCAGCATATCCCATCTAAAGTTAGCCAGGTTAGACTGGCTAGAAAAATAGCCAGATATATTCAGCAGAACACTTATCTAGGTACATCCCGCTGAATATCTGGGGCAAAATACCTGGGTAAAGTTGGCCAAATAACTTTCCCACTCACTGGGCTACTCAATATTGACCTCAATATTTCTTTCAAGCAAAGGTTCATAAATTCTGAATTTTTTGAATTTTTATGCTTATTAGCCAAAGCGTACCTGTATTTGGCCACAGGAAGTCATATGAATGAATATGCCAGATTATAATTGTTGGAGAGAATTTGTGGAACACTATTATTGTATGAGAATTCTGGTTTGTGATGAAAAAGGTTATTTCAAATTAATCAGCCATGGAAGGGGAGACTGCTTTAACTGAGCCATATTAGATGACATGACCAAAATATTTTTCAGCATCAGACTGAAACAATGAGTATGTATTCAAGAGATTAATTTCAGATTGAAGCGAGAACATTTTTAGGCAACAGACCAAAGTTGACCCATTGTTGTCAAAAGTAACTCTTCCTGAAAACTTCTACATCTTTATTTTTTAAACAATTCTGTTTCATAACTGTAAATGCTAAGCTATCAATTTATAAAGCTATTACTCAAAAAGGTTATTGGTTTTTTTTCACTATAGAATTTTTACAGGAGCTATATAAATTGAAAGAGTATAGACAAAACTGAGGATTAGCACTATAGAAGTCACATTTTCAAGTACATTTCATGACAGTCAAGGTTGGCTAAATCAATAATTGACTGGCTTGTGACAGATTACTGTGACATTTTTACACCTGAGGTTGAAAATATTGCTTCCTGTGGACAATAATGATCTCAATTTTTAGTTTGGACATTACAAGTGCCTATCAGTCATATGTTCAGTCAAAAATTGCATTCATGGTGAGATGTAATGTAAAATTTGGTTAAGACTATATCAAAACCACAGAGAAGTCACTGCCACCCACATAGATATGTGAGACATTCTGGGCAGAGTTTTTCTTTTTAGAATACCTTATAACTGGATGCAAAGTACAAAGGATACATGAATCTCCATTCTTTTCTCCTGAATTTTTCCTTTTCTACATTTCTGTTCTTTCTCATGGTTTATGTTGATACCAAAGAAGTACCATGCTAAAATTAAAAATGGATAATATAGTTAAGTTTTAAGTAGAAAAAATAGGCAGAAATGGCAGCCAGAAAGAAGAGTCAAAGTAATGAAGACAAGGAAAGATAAAAGGACAGGGAGGTAGAATAGGAGATAAAAAAAGAAACATTGGAAAACAGAGATGCAGAGAGGAGAAAAAGAACATGGGGAAAGAAAGAATTATAGAGAGTTATAGAAAGACATTGATGATGGAAAACCAATGAACATAAGTGAAGGAATGCAGAAAGAACTATAATGATAGGAAGGGGAAAACAAACAAAGGAAGAAATGATATGTTGAAAGATGGAAAGATGAGCTGGGAAAGAAGAGAATGTGAAGCAAGTAGAGGAAATAAAGAGGAATTGAAATAATGAGGAATTGAAATTTATCCCCAGATAAATCAGGTACTATAACCAATCGAACACAGACATTATAATTAAAAAATATAATAATCTTAGGACCTCTCTGTGACTCTGTCTTTTTCCCATTGATGGCTAGGGGATGGCCCACTATCAGCTATAAAAGCTGACATATAGAAAGAACCCCAATCTTCCACCATAACAGAAGAGCATACACCATCAAGTTGTTGGTGATGAGGGGTGAGAAGTAGCCTTCTAGGCTAACATGAGCTCCAATCCAATCACCACATGCCTCTATTTTCAGCTATGTACCTCAACCAGTGCCCAATAACAGCAACAGGATCTAGCAATGACTCTTCACTGGCCTGAGGCATCCCTTATTCCTTCAGAAGCTGTGCTCATGCTTACTCACAAGGTAGCTAAGTGATTTCTGATTTACATTATGCATGGAAACACATCTCTGTGAGCAAATCTCTTTGTACCAGTACTACTAGCAGGGACCAGTGTTAGCATAGGGAATGCCAAACAACCTATGTGGTTTGTAAAGCTATACATTTAAAAATGTATCTCCCTTGTTTTATTTTGACCATCATTTAAACACATCATTTGCCTGGGAATAAGTTGCTATTCCCAGGCAATTTATTCACCTGGGAATAGCATAGGGCACTCATTCAGGTTAATGATGACAAGAAAAGGAAATCAACACAATCAGAGAAACAGATGCCTCAACCACAAATGCAAGTCTGATTCTAATGCCTGGGCCCATGGAAATGGCAAGTCATGTCTTCAACAACAGGAGATTCCACAGAATACAGAGGGAGAATTGTCAGGACAGTATTCAGTAAGCTAGAAAGTAGAGTATTTATCTGGATAATATTACCTGTTAACTTCAGTCAAGTATTTTCTATTTAGCAGCACTGTTACTGATGGCAGCTTGCAAGCCACCACACATCTTCCAACACTGCTTAGCCTCCAAATGCTGGGAATCCCCCAGACCCTCTCTCCAACAATGCCTATAACCTCAATGGACATCCTCAGCATGTTTGAAATGCTGCTGGCTCCAACATCCACAACCACCAGGCCGTCAAGGGTCAGCTTTCCCATAGGTGCACGCGTGTGTCTTTGCGCACATAATATGCGCTCAATGGTGGGAAACTAGGATCAGCACTCTCTGATGACATCATTGCCTTAAACTTATATAAGCCTCAATCTTGCAGCACTTCTCTGCCTCAGCAATGGGTCTCATACATCACTGGTGGTGTTGCTGATTCCTGTTCCTGGTGTCTTGTCTTTTCTCTCCAGCCCAGCCTTGTTTTGTCACTCTAGCCCAGCCTTGCCTCATTTCTCCAGCCTAGCCTTGCTTCATCTCTCTAGTCCAGTCTTGCTTTGCTTGCCTAGACTCATCTTATCCATTACCTCCTGCCTCCCAACCTTCCTTTCCATGTTAGTCCTGCTCCTTCTCTCTCTGCCTTTCCTCAGACTGACTTCTGGATCTGACCCTTGCCTGGACACTGACCATTCTTATTGCTGTCTGCCTCTGACTCATGACTGGATATTGATTATTCTTGTATGCTGCCTGAACTGAACCTAGCCTGGCCCTGGGTGCGTGCCTATGCCATTGCCACAAAGACTCTTGCATAAGACCTGCCGGCCCCCGTAACCCATGAGCTTAACATAAAGTGAAAGGGGTTTGTATAAGTGAAGCTCCTATTCAGTCTCTCACCAGCATAGCTCCACCAGCAGTCTGTGAGGGACTATGAAGCTGACCCTGTAGGCTGAGCCAAATTTACCACAGCAACAAGAATCCACAGATCTTACAGATTGCTGAGGCCATAGACTCAGCAGACCTGACCTCATTTCAGGCTATACTAGACCTAGCCCAAAGTGTTCAAGACTGGCAAGGAGTTCTTAACCAGATGACTGTTCTACTTGAAAGACTCTTTCTCCACATGGACACCCTGATACCTGCACTGGCTCTGCCTCCAGTGGCTCCTTCTTCTTCTAGCCCTGCTTCTCCTCACAAGCTAGTTCTACAGCTTCCAGCACCTCCACATTATCACGGGGATCCCAAAGAATGCTGCAGCTTCATCAACTAATGTCACATGGATTTTGAGCTGCAGTCCACTCTTTTCCTCACTGATCATTCCAAGATGATCTACATCTTGTCACTGCTGGGTGGCACTGCTTTGACCTGGGCATCTCCCTTATGGGAGCATGATGATCCTCTACTCCAGAGTCTTCCAGATTTTCTTCATCAGTTCTGGCTCATTTTTGAGGAACCAGGTCAGACATTCTCTTTGGCAGACAATCTGCTTCAAATTCGGCAGGGTACCCAAACTCTCGGAGAACATTCCATCTACTTTTGTACCATTGTATCTGAACAGCACTGGAGAGAGGACTGTCTCACTGCCATATTTTGGCAAGGCCTTTCAGGCAGAATAAAAGATGAGTTGACTGGCTGGAATGTTCACACCTTATTGGATGCCTTGATTTTGTTGGCTAGTCACATTGATCTTATTTCCAAGAAAGGGCTCTGGAGAATAAAGTCACTAGGCATCTGGTAACTTTGGCTCCCTATTTTCAGTACCATCTTGTCAAGTCTTCTTCCCCAGAACACAAGACTCTGGAATAACATATGCAGCTTGGCCAAGTAAAGCTTTCTACAGACGAGAAGCTTCGAAGAAGGCAGTTTGTTCTATGTTTATACTGTGCAGGTCATGGGCATATGGCGTCCCAGTGCCCAGAGAAATCAGGAAACTCTCATGCCTAGGGTTGGCCGGGGAAGCAATCTTATGCCAGTTATGCTCCTTCCCCCAACTGCTAGCTTCCATCTCTATCTCCATCAAACATGGCCATTTTGAGATAGAGGTGTTCTTAGAATCAGGAGCAGGTGGAAACTGCATTGATCAATCCCTGGTCCATCAGCATCCAATCCCCACTATCATCCTCTAACATTCAGTAACCATTTCCTCTGTCTAGGGGAACCATGTTCCAGGCCAGCTCCCTGAGGAAACAGTACCACTTTTTCTTTATACCAGTCTTCTCCACAAGGAAACCATCTCTTTTCACATAATCCTTTGAACCATGAATCTGATTATTCTGGGTTTGTCGTGGTTTCAACAGCACCAGGAACTCTTTGAGATTGGATGAGTGGGGTCCGACCTGTTTCACTGCTTATCTCTGTTCCTTCACTGCCTCACCTGACACTAGCTACTACTATAACTGGGTTACCACCACAGTATACTGACTTCAACCATGTGTTCTCTAAACAACTGGCAGAAACTATGCTCCAACATTTCTCCTATGACTATGGCATAGATCTCCTCCCAGATAAAATACCACCATGGGGAAGCAAAGCCATATCAAGGAGAACTTGGCAAGGGGCTTTATTTGGCCATCCTCCTGCCCCACTTGAGTGGGTTTCTTCTTCTTGGGAAAGAAGGGCGGCACCCTCAGGCCCCTTATTGATTACAGGGGCCTCAATGCCATCACGAAAAAGAACAGGTACCCCCTACCACTCATCTCTGATCACCTGTGAGGTACCAAGATTTTTACTAAATTAGATCTACGGGGAGCTTACAATCTCATTTTTATCCAGAAGGAAACAAGTGGAAAATCACATTCAGTAAGCAAGACAGACATTATGAATACTTAGTCATGCCCTTCAGACTCTGCAATGCCCCAGTAGTATTTCAAAACATGTTAATTGAAATTTTCTGAGATTTTCTATACTCCTGTGTAGTAGTGTACCTAGATAACATACTCATCTACTTGCAATCTCTGAATTCAGGAGCCAGTGCTACAGCAACTTCAAGACCATCAACTGTATACAAAATGTGAGAAATATCTCTTTGAACAAGAGCAGCTTCCTTTCATGGTATACATCATTTCTCGAACTGGCTTCCTTATGAATCATGGAAAGCAAAAAGACATCCTGGACTGGCCCCAGCTGGTCAGCCATTGGGCGCTACAGTGTTTCCTAGACTAACTATTACTGCCAGTTTATTCCTAGATATTTAACCATTGTAAAACCTCTGGCAACCTTGACCAGAAAGGGCAATGGATACCCACTATTGGTCCATAAGCCATTGATGCCTTCCAGGCTCTCAAGCAAGACTTCTTTCAAGGACCTTGCCTATGGCATCCAGATCTTATTCATCCCATTGTCCTGGAAGTAGATGTCTCTACCCTTTGGTACAGGGGCTGTCCTCAGACTACACAGTAATCAAGTGAGCCTCCTGCCCTGTTCCTTTATCTCCAGAAAGTACTCCAGCAGAGAGCAATCACACGATTTGGGACTACAAACTCTTTGATGGTGAAATTGGCACTGGAAGAATGGCAGCATGTCCTTCAGAAGGCCAAACACTGGACTACCATCTACACTGACCTCAGGAACCTGACGTTATCTGCAAAAGCTGAATCCTAGACAGGCTCAGTGGTCCCTGTTCTTCAATCAGTTTGATTTTAAGCTCCACTACCACCCAGCAGACAAAAATCAGAGAGCTCTTTTCAAATGGAGGGTCTAACAGAGACTTCCCAATACATCCTCGACCCTGCAATGATCATGTCCTGCTGCTACTAAAGTACCTCCTAGGAAGACAGTAGTACCCAAACATCTCTGCAAAAGAGTGTTAAAAGGGCTCATGACTCCGGCTGGCAGGGCATCCTGGGATAGGCTGTAACCTTGAGCTCCTTTGGCACCTCTACCAGTGGCTGAAAGTAAAGAAGGATGTGAAGAACTATATGGAATCCTGCCCTGCCTGTGTGTAGCATAAACCTGCTTGTACCTGACCTTGGGGGCTTTTACTGCCATTCCAGACCCCAAGGAACCTTGGACACACCTGTTAATTGATTTTATGATGACCTACCTCTCTCACATGTCTACACCACGATATGGGTCATGGTAGATAGATTCTCCAAGATGGTACACTTCATTTCTCTCCCAGGCTTGCCTTCTGCTCTCGAACTAGCTTGCCTCTTCCTCTCACATCCTCTCTGACAGAGGCATTCAGTTCACAGCCAGGTATTGGAGGATTATTTGTAAACAATTTGGTATTACCTAGGATCTTACCATTGCCTACCATCTTAATAGGATGCCAACCAGAGAGAATTAATCAGGTCCTCAAGACTGTCCTTCACCTGTCTGTCAATGAGAGGCAAGATGATTGATCCATTCCCTTACCTGGGCTGAGTTTTCACACAGCAAACCAAGGTACATAGAGATTGGCCAAAAATCCTGGAGCTCTTGAAAGGCACAGACTAGCTCCACATTTCCAGATGAGAGACTTGATGTGGTTAAGCATTCAGAATCTGCACCGCTGAGTCCCTTCTCTTCATCTGTCACTGGGATGTATAGGCCCTTTTCCAGTCTTGTGAAAATAGGGCCTGTGATGTATCAACTCAAATTTCCAGTCATGTTAAGTACACATAATGTCTTCCACATTTCCTTGTTGAAACCACTCATCCTTTCCTAGCTCACTTGTCAGCCTCCCAAACATGCAGAGATATCTTCAGAAGAAGATTCTCACTATGAAGTACAGGAAATCCTAGACTCTCACAGATGACTCAATAAGCTTGAATATCTCATTGCCTAGAAAGATTATGGACCAAAAAATAATTCCTGGGAGTCAGTAGCCAATCTCTATGCACCTTGGTTTGTAAAGTAATTCCACCATCATTTTCCCTACAAGCCAAAGTTCAGGACTTTGAGGATGGGGCTTAAGAGGGGGGTACTGTTTGGCTTCTTAACATCCACAACCCCCCTCCCAAAACAGGAAAGCCTCTCTGGTAGCTAAAGCTCTGGGAACCCTGCACACCCCCATTAACTGAACTATTAGGCCCACTCCACTGGCCTCCCTTCCCTGGAAGGAAATGGGGTAGGTGAGGCCTAACAGGCAAAGTAGCATTGTATAAGGTTTTGCTGAAGCTGTCTGCCACTCAGCATGGTGTTCTCGGCTTGTGCAGGTACACATGGGGGATCCAGGGATGAGCTATCTTCATTAATAGTCCATGGTGAAGAATACGATAATGGAAGATAGAGCAGAGCAGCACTGTATCTCCTACTTTGGGTGGGGCATACATTAAATCTCCACCCGTTTTGTCCAAACAGCAAAATCTTCTTTTGAGAACTCTGAAGGTGCGTTCAATGACACAGCAGGTAGAATATAAGCCTAATTGTACCTTGTCTCTGCCAGCATGTTGGGAATAGCAATGGGGGTAAAAATCCAGGTCCTACAACCATACCCAGAATCTCCTGCAGCAAAGACAGATTTAGGTAATCAGTTATAGCACAGTCACTTGCAGATCTGACTGGCAAACCACAGCATTCTATAAGACAGTAGAAGATAGACTTTTAAGACCCAGGCTAAGCTACAGGCTATTTCCCTACCCTACATGTATGCCACATTGTTCTGGGACAATATATGTCCAGATAGCAGTAGCTGAATCTAGCTCAAGTCTTCCAACCTATTAAACTGTATCTGGGGAGTCCAACAAATGCATGCCAGGCATTCACAAACAAACTAAGGCTTCTCGTTTGTAGTAGTTAGCCAACTTTGAAGTTATACATTAGAGCTGCCATACCTGTCCTAGCAGAAAAATGGCTACCTCATGGTCTGATTGGGCAAGTCCCTGTCTGCTGTGCAGTATGTCCTCCAGAGATACCAGTTTGTGAGCCCTGACACAGAATATACCTGGACCCCAAAATGCACAGGCCACTGCTTCTGGTTTAGCTGTGTGATAACCAAGACAAACTGTGCCTGACATATTTTCTGACGCATCTCTAACAGACCATACATGATCTGGCAGTACTAGAAGTGGGGATACTTGAAGCTTGTGATTAACCAGTGAGATTTCAACTGCTCCAAATGGGAGGATAGGAACAGGCCAATTTTGAAAGTAAACATATAGAAAGTGTAAAGTGCTTGTTTTATGGCAAGTGCATTGTTTGCCCTCACAAGATTAGCAGGCCTCTGCAGCATGGGGAGAAAAAGGCAAGCCCTAGGGCAATGGTTTGCAAATGTGAGTATGCAAGCCACTTGTCATGGCTGCAATGATGTTATCTCTCTCCCCCCCCCCCCCCCCCCCCCCCCCCCATGTCCATGCCATTTGCCACAAACACATAGCCCGAGATGGAATAGAGAAAGAAGCGTCTCTATTACCTATGAGCCAACAGTCACCATAGAGGCCATCTTCAAAATTTTCACACAGTCCCGATTTCCTAAATATAAAGGAATCATGTGTGACTCCTGGGTACCTGGCCACCACATCAAGGATGTGCATTAGAGCGTCTCAGACAACTTGCACATTGATAGAGTGGAATAGCTTTCTGTTGCGATATATCTCTTTCCTGTCATGGGGTGGAATGATGGCCATGTGAGTGCAGTCGATAGCTCCCAGAACATTCGGAAAGTTTGCAAAGGCATAAAAGCCTCTCTTCAAGTCCATCAAGTCCTGCCTGTCCCAAGGAAATGCTATGTAGTGATTAATGCGGTCAGAGACTGCTATGATGACCTGGTTCAGACAGCACACATGCACATGGCTAGTCTATTTTATTACGTGGGCGCATATGCACGCGCAAGTTATAAAATGGCCGAGTATCTGTGTGCTCGCCGGCATACATGTGCCATAGTGTGCCCACACACTGGCTTGAAAGTTATCATCATAGCAGTTTGAAAATTCACGCTTAAAGCTGAGATTTAAAGTAGGTGGTTAAAGGTGGGATAAACTGAGTAATAGATAAGTTGAATTGACTAAAGCTGCAAGAAATTTTTATCCTATTGTTTCAGAATATTGATTATAGAAAAATATATTTCAAAATGCATATTCTTTTCCCTCTATACAAGCTTTAAGTATGCAAAAATTGGAATTTTGAATAGTAAACTGAATACATGAGCTGAACATCATTAAGCCTGCATATATAGGGAATTCAGTGGTATACGTTTTACGTAGCATTACTAAAATTAATGTCTGTATAATTACATTAAAAATTGGGATCAATGATTCACTAATATGCAAATTATATGTTTCTTTGTGTCATGCTTATATTCCCAAATTTCCAAATACTAATTCCTTCTGCACAAGTTAGTTATATATTTTTTTAGGTTTAAAGAAAGTTCAGGTTCCATTGATTCTGACATTCTAATTGTCCAAAAGCTTTCTCTGCTTAGCAATCCAGTGAATGGTTTAACAGCACTGTGCACATTCTGCAGAAATGAAGGAAAAAAAAAAAAAAGAAACAGGGAAAGTACATAGAAGCATCGCTTTGGGAATGGTTTTCAATATAGATTTGTTGAAGGATGTGCTCTTGGAATGTTGGGGACTAATCCATTCCAGAGTAATCCCCCCCCCCCCCTCCCCAATATCTCCCAGCCTGTCCTAACATGGGACAGGAGAACCGAAGGAAGAAGGAAATGTAAAACTTCCTCTAGGTTCCTTAACCCCAGCAGCTGCTCAGTATAGGAAGTGGATAATCCAACAATTCCTCTCTTTTTCTTGCAGAACTTATTATATATCAATTAGGATGTAATTTCTATGGCTAACTGTTTATTATTATTATTATTATTATTATTATTATTAATGCCTCTGCAGTAGATACATGCCTCTAAATTTTAAACAAATACAATTTTGGCAATGTGAAAATAATGTCTACAACATTGGACTGTGTGAGTGGGGATTTATATGAGGGCCTGTGGGGAGATGTAAGAATAGTTAATGTGTAGGAGGGGCATTTACTAAATGTTTTTATTTGGATTTCATATCTACCATTTTGAAAAAAAAAATCACGCATGGCAGGGTGTGTGTTGTTGTGAGCGGGGGTGTCATTTGTAGGGATGTGCACACTTTTTTTTTTCATTGTTTCATTTTCAGATCTAGGGTGGGCCATTTCAGTCCACTCCCCAAACACAAAAACGTTTTTCATTTCTATTTCAGGAAAAACCCCAAAAAAGAAAAAAAAACTACCCCAACCCTTCAAATTATTTAACTATAATACCCCCACCCTCCCGAGCCCTCAAGACTTACTGAAAGTCCATGGTGGTCCAGCAGGGTTCCTGGGAGTGATCTCCCCCTCTCAGGCCATCGACTGCCAGTAATCATAATGGAGCCGGTGGCCCTTTGCCCTTACCATGTGACAGGAGCTACCGGTGCCATTGGTTGTCCATTTTTTAGAATGGCATGGGCCATCCATTAGGGGTGTGCATTCGATTTCGCCGTATTGGCAATCCGCAACGTATATTGCACTATTCATAGTATTTCTGGGGAAGCGAAACATATTGTGATTCCCCACGAATACACAAATCTTCCCCGAATTATACGGCCACCTAAATAAAAATTTAAATAAACCCCCCACCCTCCTGAATCCCCCCAAGACTTACCAAAACTCCCTGGTGGTCCAGCGGGGGGTCCAGAAACCATCTCCTGCACTCACATCTTCAGTGCCGGTTTCATCATGGCGCCGAAAGCCTTTGTCACAGGGGCTACCGGTGCCATTGGTCAGCCCCTGTCACATGGCCATGGGCACCATCTTGTGCTCCTACCATGTGACAGGGGCTGACCAATGGCACCGGTAGCCCCTGTGACATAGTATGGGCAAAGGCTATCGGCGCCATTTTGAGGTCACTCCCGGACCCCCGTTGGACTTTTGGCAAGTCTTGTGGGGGTCAGGAGGCCCCCCCAAGCTGCCCAAAAGCCCCTGGGGGTCCAACGGGGGTCCTGGAGTGACCTCCTGCACTCCGGCTGTCCGATGCCAGTACTCAAAATGGCGCCGATAGCCTTTGCCCATACTATGTCACAGGGGCTACCGGTGCCATTGGTCAGCCCCTGTCACATGGTAGGAGCACAAGATGGCGCCGATGACCATGTGACATGGGCTGACCAATGGCACCGGTAGCCCCTGTGACAAAGGCCATTGGCGCCATGATGAAACCGGTACCGAGGGTGTGAGAGTGCAGGGGATGGCTTCCGGACTCCCCGCTGGACCACCAGGCAGTTTTGGTAAGTCTTGGGGGTGGGGGGTTGTAGTTAATTTTAATTTTAGCTGGGACATGAATAGAAATCGCCGTATTAACACATCAGGGCGCCATACGGTCAAATGCAACGTATCTGCTCCCCGACGAATCCGAATCATGAATGCAACGTATGGTGTTCCACTGCACATCCCTACCATCCATTGCTCCTACCATGTGACAGGGGCTAACCAATGGCACCGGTAGCCCCTGTCACATGGTAAGGGCAAAGGGCCACTGGCACCATTTTGATTTCTGGCAGCCGATGGCCCGATAGGGGGAGATCACTCCCGGGACCCCCGCTGAACTACCAGGGACTTTCAGCAAGTCTTGTGGAGGGTTGGGCAAGTCTTGGGGGATCGGGACAGTGGGAGTTTGTAATTAATTAAATTTGAAGGGTTGGGGTGGGTTTGGGTTTTTTATTGTTTTTGAATGTAACCTTTCTCCCCTCCTCCCAAAAAAACGATAGTAAGACCACATGAAATTTCATGGGTTTTCCTTTCATTTTGTCAGCCTCCCGAAATGCAACGAAATAGGAAATATCATCTTTTTTTTCCTATTTCATTGCAAACGAATGCACATCCCTATTTGTGTGTGGAGTGTGTGTGTGTGTGTGTATATATATATATATGGGATAGTGAATAGGAATTAGTGGTGTTTGTGTTTGTGGGGGTGTAGAATGTGTGTATCGGGGATGGTGGCAGGGGGATGGGATTGGGTGCATATATATGGGATGAGGGATGTGGGTATGGGGTATTGGACTGGAGGTATGTGGCTAGAGTTTGAGGGTTGTGATGTATTTGGGGGTATAGTTTCATGTGTTTTGATGGCTTGTGTATAGGTTGGGTATGGGATGTATGTAAGTTGTGTGGAGGATGTAGAGGGTAGGAGAGCTTACGAGTAGGGTTTTGTATAGGGTGTGTGGGAGTATGGGTGTGTAATGGAGATGGATGGGGGATTTTGTGTGCCTACATTTGTGAAGTGTATTTAGGTGGGGGGTGGAGGTGTGTGATAGGGATGTGCTTTTGTTTTTAATACAATGGCGTTTAAATGAAAAGGCCTATTTCTGTATACTCCAAATATAATATAATTGTTTTTCCTGATATTTTCAGGTCATTCCAATTTGTGTATGTATATGTGTGGTTAGGGGTGTGTGTGTATAAGTGAGGGAATGTTTTTGGAAGTTATGGGTGTGTATGATTGTGGGATGTTGTAGGGGTGTGGGATTGTGAGCAATGTGTGGGTTTGTCTTGATGTGGTGAGGATAGGTATTTGTGGGTATTCAAGGGGAGGGGGTAGATTGTGTATGAGGAGTAGCTGTGTGTGTGTGTGAGTGAATATAAAGAGGTTTAACTTGGGAAGTATGAGAAGAGTTTCTTATTTATTTATTTATTTATTTATTTAAATTCTTTTAATATACCGATGCTCAAGATCGATTATTTCCCTATCAATATCTGCCTATGTTATTCGAGGCTAAATTGCATGAAGGATAGGGGCAGGGAAATTTTGAAATAAAACACTTATCAACATTCTGCAGTCTCTGTTTCCCATGGAAAACAATGAGGATTATTTGATGGCTGTTTTCTGAAAATACCAAACAAATGTTTCTAGTTTTCAAACTTCTCCAAGATATTTCCATTTTTCCCTAAATTTGATGACATGACATCCTTATCTGAAGAGTTATGGTGCCTAAAGACAGAAAGACAGAAAACAAAGATGCATTTTACATAATATCCAACATTTATTTAATTTATATGATTTTTATAATCCGCTTTTCAGCACTTCAAAGCAGATTGCATTTATTCTATATTTTGAAAAGCATACAATATATTTCCAATCTAAATATGGTGATCAAATCAGAACTGATGGATTAATACTTTTTACAGTATGCAATTATACTATTATAGCCAACAATATATTTTTCCTTAAAAAAATAATGTTCAATCTGTGGCAAATTATCATATTTTAACAGATATTCTGTGGATCGTAACACTGACATGGACAGAATTTTCAATATCCACTCAGGGAATGGATCTATTTTCATGTCAAAACCTCTTGACCGGGAAGCTTCACCATGGCACAATCTCACAGTTATAGCAACTGAAATTAGTAAGTTTGCATGGAAATTCCCATGTCTGATGCTATTTGTATCTTCCTTGCATTGCATGGTATATTTCTCTACAATGTTTACAACCAGGTTTCCTTTGGGATTTTATTTCACAGTATTTTAGAACTGATTATTATATCCCCCTATAAATCATTAAAGTTATTAAAAATATTTCAGACTTGCCATGCCAATCCTCATTACACATTAAAGAAAGTATTTCTGTGCATATCTCCTTTTGCAGTTATTATTTTAAGAACACAAGCTGATCTTCTTGGTGGATAATTAATTTTAGTGTATAGTGGACATATTTGGGTAACACACATGATCTTGTTTTCGGCTCATAAAACCATATGGGGCAATTTCCAAAGGTATTTCTGCAAGTAAATGTTTACCCACAGAAAATTTCCCTTTGAAAATAGCCCTCCCCCCATCTGCACAATATGTGGTTTCCCCATGATATCAGCTGCTGGGGATTTTCAGAGAAAAACTATGGGGATTTTCCTTTTGAAATCTGGCTAGCCCTAGTACTCTCGCCCTAGAATGATAGCGCCAGGTAGAGTTCATCAAGCTAGGTGAGAGTACATTGTAGAAATCTCATTAAATGTTTACTGATGTGTACTGTACCTTTCGTATGTCTCACTGTGAATGTAAAACCGGCCCCAACACCCTAGACCACCACCGGCCCCAACACCCTAGACTACCACCAAAACCTAGACCACCACCAAAAGCTCACCTTGAGTTACTTGTTGTTCCTCCTACAGTGGTATAAATAGTTGACTTATATGAGAGCTCCATAAAGAGGTGTGGTCTTACTCTCTCTCTCTTTCTCATTCTCTCAGATCCACTCCCCTTTTTTAACACGGGCACTATTCAAGCAAATATTATAGCAAAATGATGAATCTAGGCCTACATTCCCACTAGTCCAGTTTATTAGCTCCTTTGCTGCTATTTAGATGGGGAAATTTTGAATTTATCCAGATAAATCACACTGTTTTTAGACTCATCTGGAAGTCCTAAAAGTGCTACTTAGACAATAAATAGTGTTTTTCAGACTTATCCAGCTAAGTGCTGATTAGCTACATGAATTGGAATGTATCATGAAAAGTGCAGCTTTTTCCAAAAAAGTCCAAACTTGCACAGATCACAGTTTTTACATACATGAACATGTATGTGTGCATTTATGTGCAGGTTATAAAATGCAGTAGTAAATTTACATGCACTCATATACATGTATATATGGGTAAACATGTTTGTTTTTTTTTTAATAAAAATTTTCATTGAGTGGATAACACATAGAAATAACATTATCATGCAGACTCGAAATACGTGCAGCAAAGTACAAATACAAACAACCATCGTCAAAGGGTATAACAGAACCACTCTAATATTGGTTTCCTTGTGCCCCCCATCCACATTCATAAACCACCAGGGAAGCCCGCTATAATGATCCGGTCAGGTAGCGTTGGGGATGCTGAACTATGATACATCCCTCTCATCAATGAAGTGAGCCGCCGTAGCGAGCATACCCTAAATTTCAAAAATGTGTGTACACAAGGCCTCCACTCTTCTACAGTCTTCCCCCCTTCACACCCACCCCTACCCTCACCCCTTCCCCCCCTCCCTATTTCCCCAGGTCTAGGCAAAGAGAACATCAACATATAAAGCAATGGGATTGAGAAACCACACCGATTCGTAAGAGTGGGAGTCCATTGCACTTCCAAAAGTAAGGTTTTCATTCAGTGCTCAGGCATTTAGTATCCAGCTCCTAGCATGATGCGGCAGAGTGTGCAGGTAGACCTCCCAAATGTCCATAAAAACACTTCGTCGCATTGGGGTTAGTTTAGAGGTGAGATTGTCCATTTGCATCATCCGGTGAAAATGGTTTCGCCAAGTCCAATAGGAAGGCACGGATTGTTCCACCCAATTAAGCAAAATTACTTTCTTACCCACCAACCAAGCCTTTTTAACCAATGTTCGCCAACCCTTCTTTTTTACAACAGATTGGGGAATGCAATCAAATAAAATCAGCTGCGGGGTAATTGTGAAGTGTACCTTCAATAGACACTGTAAATAATTTACAACTTTACTCCAAAACAATTGTATGAGAGGACATGCCCAGAAGGCATGTGATAAAGTGCCTATTGCCAGGTGACATCTAGGGCACGTAGATTCGGGTACCAATTGTGCTCTCCAAGCAATCTGTGGAGAGACAAAGGCTCTCCGCAGGAATTTATATTGCATTTCCCGGTAATACATATTATCAGTGACCTTGTTTAAATTCCCCATACATGCAGAAAATGTTTCAATCAATATCTTAAAATCCCCATCTTTCCCCCAACATTCTACAGAGGTGACATATGTGCTTTGTGACAAATTCCTCTGGAGTCTCCTATAATATATGGATAGGGATATAGATCCCTGTTGTTCCAAGTGAAAGAATGATTTTAGCACCAGAAATTGAGATAAACTCCTGGGATCCAGCTTTAACGTCAGGATATAATGTCGGAGCTGGATATAGCCAAAGAACTGAGCAACCGACACCCCATAAGTGCGCTGTACCAAGGGAAATGGCATCATCACCCCATCTGTATCTATCACATGTCCCATGTGGGTAATTCCTTTCTGTGCCCATCCCTTTAGACTTATCTCTTGGGAACCCGGAAGAAATTCTGGATTTCCCTGTATGGGGAGAAGGTATGGACAGCACTGAAGTAGATCTAGCCGCCCAGTAAGGTATTTCCAGGCCTTTCAAATCGGGGCTATTAATGGATTATGAGAAATTGCAGGTAGCAGCTCTTTACTAGGCCCCATTAAAACATAGTTTAGCTCCAAGGGAGCCACCAGTGTACGTTCCGCCAACAGGTTAATATAAAAGGAAGTGTCTGCCAGCCAGTCCCAAATAATATGTAGATTAGCCGCTACACAATACTCACTAAAATTAGGGACACCCATACCCCCCGCTCCCCATCTCAAGGTGAGCCAAGACAATGGCACCCGCGCCCTCTTCCCCTGCCAGACAAAATCTCTGATCATTTTTTGCAGGAGTGAGTTATCACAGCGCCAAAGCATCAAGGGCAGATCCTGCAACACATATATCCACTTAGGTAACACTATCATCTTAAACAGGTTAATGCGCCCGCCCCCCCCCCCCCCCATTGAGAGTGATAGACTTTTCCACAGGGTAAGTTTATCCTTAGTGTATTGAAGTAATCTCAGGATATTTAATTCATACATAGTTGACAGATCCAAAGATAGGTGGATCCCCAAATATTTGATTGTGCCATTTGCCCAATGTAAGGGGAAGGTACCGTCCCATTGAGCTTGAATTGTCGATGGGAACCCCAAGGCCTCAGATTTCTCCCAATTAATCCGTAGGCCCGAGAAGACCCCAAACTCCCTCACCACCGCCAGTAGTGCCAATAGAGACTGACGCGGATTCGTAAGAAACACCAAGATATCATCTGCAAACGCGGCATATTTAAAAACCTCTTTCTGGCCATGGGCCTGAAATAGGACCCCTCGAATCATGAGCAGTTCTGAAAGTTATCATCCCATTTTCCATGAAATCTTTATTTCCAGCATCCAAAACATTGTAAGGTTTTGCCCAAAATTTTAAATGATTGTGTGCGTAAAATGCAGGACTTACATACATACATGTTGGGCCTCACCAGGGGGATGGTCCAGGAGGGCTGGGTGTGGGCGGGGAGGAGGGGGACTGGGGATGGACCAGGAGAACACCATTGCACGCTGTCCCAGGGAAGTGCTTGCTGGCAGCCAGCTGGTGTGTGTAACTTGCTTCTGCTCCAGAAAAGCAGTAAGTGGAAAAGTAAAAAAAAATTGGAATAGCTAGGTAGGTGTTAAGGTTTGGGGTGAAGAGGGAGAGGGGAAGGGGAAGGAAGATTATGCAGGGGGTTAGGGAACTGGGGGAGACCCGATTACATCGCCACTCGTATTTAGGGAAAATCTGCCCCTCCTGCACATGTGTGCACGCTCCTTTTAACATTGATCCCTATATGATTATCACAACTTTCTTACTTATAATGTGGACCAAACTTTTGGACCCCATCACCATCATTATAACAGGTCTACAGTTACATGTGGAAATGGCTTTCATTATTGCCCTCTCAGTGTCTACAAGAAAAAAAAAATTCTTAGTAACTCAAGCCCTTGGAAATTATAGCAAAATTAATTAATGTTTACCTTTGCTTATTATTATGGCTTGCGTATTCAATGGTACCGATAGCAGGAAAAGAAAAATAATACTTTGCATCAGCAGTTGATCTCACCATCGCCTCATAGTATGCAACGGTCGTGACTTCATTATGACAGCATGTCTCCGTTACATTTAATGGGGATGATGTAATAAGATATAGCCTATGTTAGTCGCATATCCTCAAAATCTATCCTCACCAAAACAAGATCTGTCTCACGCATGCACACGCACACACAACGTTTACAAGTACTGTCCCACAGACACAGTAATAGAGTTTTCACACAATTAGACATTCTGCATCTCTTTTTCTGGATTCTGTTTCTTTTCCTGTCACACACTCTCCTATGATGCACACACATGTGTGTCACATAGAGTCCCCCAACCTGAATGTGTCACAGTTATTTCTTTTCTCCATATTTCCTCCTCTGTTTCTAGCTCCCCTGCCTTCTTTCATTCCTCCCCATTCAAACTGTGCCTTCAGTCTCTTCCTGGCTACTTATTATCCCATTTTCCCCAGCTCCTGTCAGCTCCTTCTTTCACTGCTCTCCTTCCATATCCATTCCTTCCTCCAGTTTCCTTGATATTGCCCTTCTTCAACTAGAAGAATGGAGGTTGCAGATTTGCCTTGTACTATCAGCCTAGGGATGTGAATCGTTTTTTGACGATTTAAAATATCGTCCGATATATTTTAAATCGTCAAAAATCGTTAGAGGCGATATATAATAGGAATTCCCCCGATTTATCGTCAAAAAATCGGGGGAAGGGGAAGGGGGAGGGCGGGAAAACCGGCACACTAAAACAACCCTAAAACCCACCCCGACCCTTTAAAATAAATCCCCCACCCTCCCAAACCCCCCAAAATGTCTTAAATTACCTGGGATCCAGTGGGGGGTCCCGGTGTGATCTTCCACTCTCGGGCCACGGGTGCGTTGATAGAAATGGCGCCGGCGCTACCTTTGCCCTGCCATTTTGCAATACAGAAACACGATTTGAGTGCAGGAGGTCATTCCCGGACCCCTGCTGGACTTTTGGCAAGTCTTGTGGGGGTCAGGAGGCCCCCCCCAAGCTGGCCAAAAGTCCCTGGGGTTCCATCAGGGGTCCGGGAGTGATCTCCTACGCTCGTGACGTCGGGGGACAGGAACCAAAATGGCGCCGGCACTACCTTTGCCCTGTCATATGACAGGGCAAAGGTAGCGCCGGCGCCATTTTTATCAACGCACCCATGGCCCGAGAGTGGAAGATCACACCGGGACCCCCCCACTGGACCCAAGGTAATTTAAGACATTTGGGGGGGGGGGGTTCGGGAGGGTGGGGGATTTATTTTAAAGGGTCGGGGTGGGTTTTAGGGTTGTTTTAGTGTGCCAGTTTTCCCGCCCTCCCCCGATTCATGATTTATACGATATTTAAAAAAACAAAACCGCAACGATCCGATTCCCTCCTCCCCCCAGCCAAAATCGATCGTTAAGACGATCGATCACACGATTCACATCTCTAGTGGTTAGAGCAGTGGGCTATAACCCAGAAGTCCAGGCTTTGAGTCCTGCTGTCGCTCCTTGTGACCTTGGGCAAGTCACTTTACCCTCCATTTCCTTAGGTATAAACTTAGGTTGTAAGCTCTCTGGGGATAGGGAAATACCTACAGTCCCTCAATGTAAACTGATGTGATATCTCAGATCAAATGTCAGTATATAAATAAAATGCACATCAGTTTTGCTATTTCAGGGTCCATATTAACAGCAGCAGTACTGTCAGAATCAGGTGTTCTCCAAAACACACACATTAGCCATCCCGTTCCCCCTGGGAGAAGAGCTAGCAATAGCTTTGAGGGAGCTGGGTTTGGCATGCCAGCAGATTTTCTTTCCCATTAATCTCCTAAAGAGTTGTCACATAATTGTGAGTGTAAGATGGGAGGCTACTGTATATTTCTGAATATGACAGCGCTCTTCTGATCTACGCCTGCCATGCTGTTTACCATACTGCATGTATTCTGAATATATTAGCACCAGTTTCATATCTTTCTCCCTGTCAAGTCAGCCAGTTCATTGTGATTCATGTTGCAATTAAAATAAAACATTTTGCAAGTATGCATGCGTGAGAAATTGCACATTATCTGGAGGGGGACATAATTGAATCCTTTTGGTGTAGCACATATAGACCATAAAGAGGTGAATTAGGGGCAGAAATAGTCACAAACAGCCAATCAGATTTGATGATTTAGTCTTTTTTGGTATGAAAAGCCACTATTCATGAAAAAAGCATAAGGTCAAAATCATGGACATTTTTTGTATAATGTATTCACTTACTAACACAGAGACAAATTTAGTCATTTGAACAGAGATAGTGTAAATAATTTGCTTCATTGATCCTTCTTAAAATTTTATAATGCCCTTCACATTTCTTGTTTCAGACAATCCAAAGCAAAGTAGCCATGTTCCTGTGTTCATCAAGATTTTAGACATAAATGACCATGCTCCAGAGTTTGCTAAATACTATGAGACTTTTGTGTGTGAAAATGCAAAAGCGGGACAGGTAAATGTATATTCTCCCTTTAATTGTTAAATGTACTTGTATTTGTGTGTGGAATAATTTAAGGCTAATGCACTAAAGTACACTGCCCAAGTATGCAAATTTCTAATGCGTACTAAAGAGCAATGTGAAAGACATGTAACTGAACCATAATGGTAATGTATGTGTCTACTTTAACTATGGAATTATCACAAAATGAGGCTATAACTCTCAAAATAAAATTAATTTTCTTGTGATGATACTTTTGCAAAACAGATTGAATATTTTATCACCAAACTAATAAATAATGAGCTGTTTTGCATAATTTTGCATCTCCTTTCTTTAACATATCTGTTTGTATGGAAATTCATACAAGCTAAAATATGCACATAAAAAGTTCTTTTAGTGAGTGAACACATACCGTATGCACACTAGCAATGCTTTTTAAAGGTAATTT
Organism: Rhinatrema bivittatum; assembly: GCF_901001135.1. Taxonomy (NCBI): domain Eukaryota; kingdom Metazoa; phylum Chordata; class Amphibia; order Gymnophiona; family Rhinatrematidae; genus Rhinatrema; species Rhinatrema bivittatum. The sequence continues at coordinate 474,562,932 of NC_042616.1, forward strand.
TCAAACTGCCCACCTAGCAATAAAGCCTGTGTTAACTTTGTACTCTAAGTGGCTGATTTTCCAAAGCATTTACATGCTTAAAAACACGTTCATTTGCGTTACCTTGTGCGCTACAGGTCAGTAAAGGGTTATCGTGGTCCACGACAATTTCAGAGAGAGAGAGAGAGAGAGAGAGAAACTCGAGGTGGGGATTAGGTATGAGCGTAGGGGGTTGGGGGCCACTTTTACATTCAACATGAGACGTACGGAAAGAACAGTGGTCTCTTGTGAAGATTTGCTGGCCGTCGGAGTGAGGAAACTCACTCCAAGAAGAGATTTGGACAACGTTCTCTCCACCTAGCTTGATGGACACTCTACCTGGGCAACAACAAGCTAGGTGGAGAGAATGTTGCCCAAATCTCTTCTTGGAGTGAGTTTCCTCACTCTGACGGCCAGCAAATCTTCACTAGAGACCACTGTTCTTTCCGTACGTCTCATGTTGAATGTGAAAGTGGCCCCCAACCCCCTACGCTCATACCTAATCCCCACCTCGAGTTACTAGGTGGCCCTCCCATAGGGATACAAATACCTGTCTAGGGCATAGGCACTATAGCAAGGCACGCGCTCGCTCTCTCTCGCTCTCGCGCTCTCTCTCTCACTCAACATGTTGCTTGCAGCACCTAGGAGTGGAAATAGGCTTTTTGGCCACTGGTTGTTTTATCGCGGTGCACGATGTTTTCGCGATTTGCGAATCCATTTCCGCAAATGACGAAAACATCGTGTCATGTGATGTTTCCCCGCTGCACGAAAAATGCCTTATTTGCATGGGACACGCCCCCTCATGCGTTATCATGCGTTACCACTGCGATATTGGAAAATGAGGCCCAAAGTTACAAGTCGGAGGTAACTTGTGCAGGGTAGCTTACAAACAGAGGAGGCAATTTTCAAAAGGATTTATGTGAGTAAAAGTAGCAAATGTCATATCAATTTTCCAGTTTTGAGCTTAAAACCTTTTGAAAACTCAGCACTATGGAGTGAATTTTCAGAGGAGTTATGCACGTCAAAGCAGTAATTTTCAAAAGTGCATTTACGTGCGGAAAACCCAGGTTTATATGCGTGAATCCCTTTGAAAAGTAACTCCATACCTTTTAAAATTTTAAAATATGTGCCTGATTTAAAAAAAACATTTACATGCTTAAACTTGGATTTAGTGTATGTGTATGCGAAACACACATACATTTATATGTACTGACTTCTGATTGATTTTTATGCACATACGTCGCTTTGAAAATCGAGCCCTTTTTGTGTGAATTCACATTGGTGGATTTAAGCCCATCATCCTGACAGAAAACAAAACAATTAGTTTGTGGTAGAGGCTGATACCAAGAGGACTATCAATTTTTTAAAAACTAAATACCCAAGATCATTTTTACTTATATTCCTTTTTAAGCTGCAAATTCAAACAGGCTTCTTCTACATTTGAACATTTGGATTTGAAAATCTCATTAAAGGGGTCATTCTCTAACACTATCGCACGCGAAAAGGGATTTTTCACATTTATTTATTTATTTATTTAAATTCTTTTGATATGCCGATACTCAAGACTAGTGTCTTATCGTACCGGTTTACAGTGAAACAAGGGGTAACCAATTAACTTGGAAGATAAAGTTACAATGAACAGGGATTTACAGAGTGGGAGGGTTGAGAGCAAAAGCATACGATTAACATAACAGAGTATAACAAAACAAGGTTTAACATAACAAAGTTTAACATAAGGAACGAATGTAGCAAGCTTTGACAATAGCTTAATCTTTAGGTCTATAAAACTGCAGGCACAAATGTGGGAGAAGGTGGGGGCGGATCTGTGAAAATGAAGTGCAGGGCTGTGCTGTTAGTGGGGTGATAGCTAGCTCGGGCGGAGTCGGCGCAGAGTCGGCTCCGGAAGAGGAGGAGTCAGGGCGGCACCGGGACTGACGCTGCGGACACATTGCTGGCGGCGAAAGGTAAGATTCCTTATCACCGCCAGTTTCGCACCGCCAGTTTCGCACTGAATAACTACACCATAAAAGGTGTAGTTATTTGGCACGAAAGTCGGCAGCGATCGCACCACTGTGGTGCGATCGCTGCCGGCTATTGTAGGACCACCCCCCACTTCGCCCCCCATTACCACCAGATTCTCTAAGGTCTGTCTTTCTACTTGCTGTATTACTGGGGGTTGACATTACAATTTCCCTGGCCACCTCCTACTACCTCCACTCCTTAGTTTAAGTGCCTGATAATGTATGATCTGAATTTTTCACTTAGCATCCTACAATTTTACACTTAGCATCCTACAATTCCTTGCATGAGTTAGCATTAAGTTAAATGTAAGAGTCCATAAATATCTGCAACCCCAAAAGATAGCAGGTTAATCTAAAGGATCAGGCTTGTTCATTTATAAAAAAAAATACTTTTATAAGATGATAGAATAAATGTTCCATTATCTATTTGCTAAAATAATCACTTTGACCATGTTCTATATTATAATTTAGGGATACCTAATACCACTCAAAAACCTGCAATTTGTTTTTCTGAATATTATAGGGGCAATATACAAAAAGAGAGCTCAGTGTTCTTTACAATAATAAATTAATTTCTAGTCTAACCTGGTGAAGTCAGGAATTCTTCATTGTTTTGAAGACTCTGATCCTTTTGTGCTGCTCTATGAGGCCTCTTTAATGGTCTTAATCTCTTTCTATGTACATCAGCAGTACCAGGTCTCAGGCCTCTCCCTTTCTTTGTCTTTATTATATTCTTAAAGTTGAATTTTTAAAGCCCGGCATGCACATTAATTAGGGGATGCGTGAATATGCCGGGCTTCTGCATGCTGAGCAAATTTTAAAAGCTGCCGAAATATGCACATATCTCCTGGAGTGCGCACATCTTGGAACTTTTCAAAAAGGAGTGGGGTGTGGTCTAAATGGGGCATGGGTGTTTCGGGGTGTGAACCTGAGACCTGGGCATACATATTTATGTAATCTGGCTCATGCCGAGACCCCTTGCTATGGATGACAAGTAAATTAAAAAATAAAGAAAAATAGGCAGATCTGCAAGGGTCGTAAGGATTGGGGCTAACTGAGAGGAGTGAAGCTTATTAAATAATGGGGATTTGATGGACCTCTCCCTCTTAACTGGGCAAACTGGCTATGGTGGTGGCATGTGCCCCTTTTAAAATCCCCAGATTTACATGATAGAAGTTGGATTTGTGCACACAGGCCTGCGCCCGCTTAAAATTTGGCACACGTTTGCACGTGGCCAGGCTACTTTATAACATGCATGAATATATGTGTGAAAGCTATAAAATAGCTGCATCCCTGGGCATGGGCCTACTTATGTGTGCACATATGCGCCCGCGTGCCGGTTTGAAAGTTGCCATCATATAGTTTTGTGCAAGAATTGCATGGATATAATTCACATTTTTTTTACGTAGTAAACCAATCGCAAAACAGCTAAAAGTGATACCAGTTTTTCCGGGTTCTTGAGATGGAGGAGAGGTACTAGTTTGTACCAGTTCTGTTTCATGGGTTTCCTTACAGGTGAGGTGACAATTGGCTGCCTACATCATGTCTAGAAACTTCAGATGATTATTTCATCAGAGGTTATCGTTATTTGATGGCCATTGTCAGGAAAGATACATGGCACAGCATGGAACCTGCCCCTTCCTGGTAAACACCCAGGTCCTGTGTTTTTAGATAAATAACTGCTCTTTGTCTTGCTGTATACCTCTGATGGATCTTTCATTTATGAGCGTTTGTCTTGCTTGGATCTTCTGTTAATGCTGCCTTTCCCAGAGATTCTGCGACTGACAGGCTTTGTTTTGGATGGGGGAAGATTACAGCATCACAGCATATTTCTTAGGTCATTTCTTTCATGTCCATGTCATAAAATATTCCTGCATCAAAATACTTTTGCTCAATACATAGACAGATAGATAAATATATATATAGCTTTAGATATAATTAAAAAATATTAATATTATAATGAATACATAACATAATATGAAGCATTAAAAAATTATTATTGAATAACAAATCACATGAAGCAAAAAATAAAAAATAAAAGGAAAATAAACAGGCAATCAAACAATAATTTAGAAAAATAATGCCTGAGATATCCTTTTTAAAACAGGAATTACATGAGAGATTCCTGCAATGAGTCTTATTGTTTATAAAATATGTTGAAGAATATTTGAGTTATCAGTGCATCTGTTCAAAATAATTGCATTGTTGGCAAATGGTCCTTGGAAAATATCACCCAACTGAAATTTCAGCTACCATTAATTTACATTTATTATATGATTTTGTGATTGCATAGGATTCACCACAGATCATGCTGTTCTCTAGTCTTTAGGTATACATCTCAGTTTAGGCTAGTTAGAATCTGGCTTTGCACTGGATTTTGTGGGCTTCACATTCAGCTTGTATGCCTTTAATCATACAAGTTTCATTTGCACTACATGCAGAGACCAGCTCTGTATTAGCAACCATTTTGGGGATTATTAGGGGTGTGCATTTGTTTCTAATGTATTTCTCATCCACAATGTATAGGGCCCTATTCGTGGGGAAGCGAAACGTATCGCGATTCCCCACAAATACACCGGATCTGCCGAATTATTCGGCCGTCTAAAGGACCCAATTTAAACAAACCCCCCACCCTCCTGACCCCCCCCGAAACTTAACAAAACTCCCTGGTGGTCCAGCGGGGGGGCCGGGAGCCATCCCCTGCACTCACACCCTCGCTGCCGGTTTTTAAATGGCACCGATAGCCTTTGACTTACTATGTCACAGGGGCTACCGGTGCCATTGGTCAGCCCCTGTCACATGGCCATCGGCACCATCTTGTGCTCCTACCATGTGACAGGGGTTGACCAATGGCACTGGTAGCCCCTGAACATAGTAAGTCAAAGGCTATCGGCGCCATTTTGAAACCAGCAGCGAGGATGTGAGTGCAGGGGATGGCTCCCGGACCCACCCGCTGGACCACCAGGGAGTTTTGGTAAGTCTTGGGAGGGTCAGGAGGGTGGGGGGTTGTAGTTAATTTAATTTTAGCGGGGAAATGAATAGGAATTAATGGATAAATGTATTGGGGGCCCCCTTGCCGAATGCAATGTATCTGCCCCCCGATGAATCTGAATCTTGAATGCAACATATGGCATGCCTCTGCACATCCCTAGGGATTATTCCTGCTCCCCAAGTTGTTGATGATTTCACGGTATAACATTGTTTATCTGAGTGCAATGTTACTTTCTTGATTAACCCTGCAAGAAAGCCAAATCATGAGCATAAGAGTAAAGATCTGCCTGATTTCCATCACCATAATGTGATGAAAAAATTTATTTATCCAAAAAGGAAATATTATTGGAAAATATTTCTCTTTGGGAGTGGTATTCTGTGAAATATTTTCCAATAATATTTCCTTTTCGGACAATTATTTATAAGAGTGGAAATTAGGATAGTTCCTTTTTTGGTATGAAAAAATGTATCCCACCAAAATTGACTTCCTGTGTTCTCTATTTCAGAGGCCAACTGGTGTCATAACTTTGTATCCTTGGTGATTTTTTTTTTTCAGTTACAAACTTGTTTTCATTTTTAAGTAGTTTAAGAGATCTATGTGCAATGGGATGACCCCATATAGGCTATAGATGCATTTTGATTCTAATGGGAAAGGTAAGAGTGGGTATAGAAAGGACAGTGGATACATACTGAATTATAGGTCTGAAATAACTAAATTCACACACTGTAATTATAGTGAAATAACTTAAACATAAATTCAGTCCTTTCATTATGATAAATGATTTGTCATTAGCAATAATAAATGGACAGGTAGTTTGGATACATAAATAAGATTGAAAATATGGAACTGCTATAGTGCTATTATCATTGGAAAGATGAAAAGCACATGTTCCATTAAGCATACAATTATCATAATAGCTTCCAAGATTACTATCACATAAAAAATAATTATTTCTTTCTGCTGGAGTACATAAATCTGTCAAAATAATATGTTTTGTCATTAATCAAACAGGCAAAAACAGAGTCATGATAGGGAACCATGACGTTTCCTCCAGGTAAAACTAATCCTAGCTGGACTACTAGAATGTTCTGCTCAGTCATTTCTGTAATAATAGCAGCAAGCTGTTCATTATGGTCCATGTCTGAAAAGAATGATTGCTAGATGCCACCATCTGGCACTAAACCTTTCTGATGAAGTGATATCCTCTTCCAATAAGTTTAGAATCTCTAATAAAATGCCTTTGTTCTGCAGTCCTGCTGATGCTGTGCACATTTTCTATCATAACTTGCCATGTCTATGTGCAGGCCAGTGCTAAGGAGTTATTGGAAAAGGAATCATTTAACATGTTTAAGGTTACATTCACTGCTACTATCTGATGATTGTACCTCAGTGCAACCAAGTCCAACTAATATGATTGGAGCACTTGTATACTGTGGGTGACCACTGTGTATGTTTGAATTGACTGGCTTGTAATGTTTTCTTGGTGCTGCATTCCATTGGCAATTACCTCTGAATCCATTGCATTCATAACACACAAACCTGTTCCAGCCGCTCTCAATACTGGGCTGAGAATGTCTCAACATTTAAAAGAGACATGACCATTTCCCAGGCATAAATTCTTCTGTGCACAAAGGATAAATAACAGAGATATTAGTAGTATTAATATTTATTGTGATAGATTGAAAAATAAGAATAGGAGCTAGAAACATAGGCATAGAAACATAGAAATGATGGCAGAAAAGGACCAAATGGTCGATCCAGTCTACCCAGCAAGCTTATGGTAGCATCAGCCATGGCTTACAGGTCTACCCCATAAAGGTATCATCAGGGGATGGCAAATGTCGTGCCTTACAAGTTACCTCCATACTTAAGTTTCCCAAACCATAAAGGTAAGGACCCTTGTTGGTTGCTGTCTGATTCCAATTCCCCATTATCTCTTGTCACTGAAGCAAAGAGCAATGTTGGAGTTACATTACAAGTGTAAGGCTTATTGGTTAATGATAGTATCAGCTGCATCAGCAAGTAACCTTCATGCTTATTTGTTTTCCCAGACCGTAAAATTCATGTCCTTAATGGTTGTTGTCCAAACTTAACTCCCCTTTTCCTCATTTCCCCCTGCCATTAAAGCAGAGAGCAATAATGAGTTGCATCAATAGTATGAATGCTTGTTGGTTAAGTGTAGTAACTGCCACACCAGCAAGTTATGTTACGGCTATGGCTGCTGTGCAACCGCCTCACCACCAGGGGTCCCTCTAGTGCTGGCTCTCCTGGCAGGCCCAGTCCATCTCCCTTCTCCTCTCTATGTTCTGGGCTGTCCCTTATAACCCTGCCTGACAGTTCCCTCAGTGCTTCAGCATCAAGCTCTCCTGGGCTCCCTGCTCTAGCCTTGCGCAGCCTTCGGGCCTTTCCTTGCCTTGCCCTGCGCGGCCTTCGGGCCTTTCCTTGCCTTGCCCTGCGCGGCCTTCGGGCCTTTTCCTTGCCTTGCGTGGCCTACGGGCCTTCTGACCTGCCTTGCTCTGCTTACGGTGTGTGGCCTACGGGCCTTCTGTGTATGTTTGGCCTACGGGCCTTCTGACCTGCCTTGCTCTGCTTACGGTGTGTGGCCTACGGGCCTTCTGTGTATGTGTGGCCTACGGGCCTTCTGACCTGCCTTGCTCTGCTTACGGTGTGTGGCCTACGGGCCTTCTGTGTGTGTGTGGCCTACGGGCCTTCTGACCTGCCTTGCCCCGCTTACGGTGTGTGGCCTACGGGCCTTCTGGGTGTGTGTGTGGCCTACGGGCCTTCTGACCTGCCTTGCCCTGCTTACTGTGCCCTGACCCAGCCTGAACCTAGACACTGCTTTCTGCCGCCTGCCCTGACCCAGCCTGAACCTAGACACTGCTTGCTGCCGCCTGCCCTGACCCAGCCTGGACCCAGACACTGTTACTTGCCGCCTGCCTTGACCCAGCCTGGACCCAGACACTGTTTCTAGCCTTTCCTGTCTCTCTCCACCTGGAGCCACCCTCCTGGGTGGTGTTCACGACTCCTGACCGGAGCCCATGCGTAACAAGTTACTCCCATAAGCTCTTTTCCTCATTTACATACTCTAGCCTTTAGGGATCCACAGTGTTTATCCCATGTCCCTTTCAAATCCTTCACCATTTTTGTCTTCATCACCTCCTCTGGAAGGGCATTCCAAGCATCCACCACCCTCTCCATGAAGAAATATTTCCTGACTTGGGTTCTGAGTCGTCCTCCCTGGAGTTTCATTTCATGACTCCTAGTTCTGCTGATTTCTTTGCAGCGGAGAAGGTGTGCCAAATGTGCATCATTAGATAATAATTGGGATTTGGCAGCATTATACCTGACAATAGATGTGGTAATGGTGAAATTTGAAAATTCATTGATGGTTAGGGTCAAATCAACCATTTGGGGTTCCTCATTCTTAGTGTGACCAAGATTCTTAGAACACAATCCTCTGGATACATCTGTATTGGTGAGCACTGCCAGGCATTACAGGCTCTTTCGTACTCCCCATTATCCCTGTCTATCACAGTAATACTAAGGGACGGTAACTTTCAAACCGGTGCACATCTGTCAGCCCATGCCCAGGTACACGGTCATTTCATAACATTTGCACAAGTTATAAAATATACTGGGCATGTGCACATGCATGTGTGTGCAAATCCCACTTCTACTGTTTAAACTGGGGAATTTTGAAAGGGGTGAGCATTGATGCCATTCCCAGTTTTTCCAATTTGTCCCCAGTTTGCCCATTTAAGAGAGAATTCCTCCAACCCCCCATTGTTTGATAGCCTTCACTCTGCCCACTTAACTCTGACCCTTAAAACCCCACAGATCTGCCTAGTTTTCTTAAAATTTTAACTTACACGGAATCCATAGCAGAAGTAAAGTTACGTGGCAAGAGGCTTCAGGTCACATCAGTATTTACATGCACATCCTAGGTTCATGCTCTGCCCAGCCCACACCTACATCGCCCTTTTGAAAACTTTTGAGAAGTACCCGCTATGAGAGATGTATGCGTATCTCGCCAGCTTTTAAAATCCACTCGTCATGTGCTAGCTTGATTTCTTTGGGCATGTTGAGCTTTTAAAATTCACCTCTCAGTTTGCAGTAGGGATGTGAATCGTGTCCTCGATCGTCTTAACGATCGATTTCGGCTGGGAGGGGGAGGGAATCGTATTGTTGCCGTTTGGGGGGGTAAAATATCGTGAAAAATCGTTAAAAATCGTTAAAAATCAAAAAATCGAAAAACCGGCACATTAAAACCCCCTAAAACCCACCCCCGACCCTTTAAATTAAATCCCCCACCCTCCCGAACCCCCCCCCCAAATAACTTAAATAACCTGCGGGTCCAGCGGCGGTCCGGAACGGCAGCGGTCCGGAACGGGCTCCTGCTCCTGAATCTTGTCGTCTTCAGCCGGCGCCATTTTCCAAAATGGCGCCGAAAAATGGCGGCGGCCATAGACGAAAAAGATTGGACGGCAGGAGGTCCTTCCGGACCCCCGCTGGACTTTTGGCAAGTCTCGTGGGGGTCAGGAGGCCCCCCACAAGCTGGCCAAAAGTTCCTGGAGGTCCAGCGGGGGTCAGGGAGCGATTTCCCGCCGCGAATCGTTTTCGTACGGAAAATGGCGCCGGCAGGAGATCGACTGCAGGAGGTCGTTCAGCGAGGCGCCGGAACCCTCGCTGAATGACCTCCTGCAGTCGATCTCCTGCCGGCACCATTTTCCGTACGAAAACGATTCGCGGCGGGAAATCGCTCCCTGACCCCCGCTGGACCTCCAGGAACTTTTGGCCAGCTTGTGGGGGGCCTCCTGACCCCCACGAGACTTGCCAAAAGTCCAGCGGGGGTCCGGAAGGACCTCCTGCCTTCCAATCTTTTTCGTCTATGGCCGCCGCCATTTTTTGGCACCATTTTGGAAAATGGCGCCGGCTGAAGACGACAAGATTCAGGAGCAGGAGCCCGTTCCGGACCGCTGCCGTTCCGGACCGCCGCTGGACCCGCAGGTTATTTAAGTTATTGGGGGGGGGTTCGGGAGGGTGGGGGATTTAATTTAAAGGGTCGGGGGTGGGTTTTAGGGGGTTTTAGTGTGCCGGCTCACGATTCTAACGATTTATAACGATAAATCGTTAGAATCTGTATTGTATTGTGTTCCATAACGGTTTAAGACGATATTAAAATTATCGGACGATAATTTTAATCGTCCTAAAACGATTCACATCCCTAGTTTGCAGCTGCACTGGGATTGACTGACTCCAGGAATTGTAGGTCACATCAACCACATGACTTAGGATTGTTATCATTATGATTATCATTGATTTTAGCTTTTTCACAAAACATTTGATGAATATGTACTCTATGGAAAGAGATACCACTTTATGCATTGAATATAATAAATAGGTCAGTGAGAAGAGAAATATTTTTCATTTGCAGATTGTGGCTAACATGTCAATCAGAAAAGAGACTTTTTAATATATTGTTTTTATCTGATAAGTGCTTTTGGAGCTAATAATCACTCATATGAGAGATGTTTTCATGTACCAATTATGACTAAAATTCATTTAGGAGAGAGACCATTTTCATGTACTGGTGGTGGCCAATAAGTCATTTAGAAGAGAGAACCATTTCATGTACTGACTGAAATTAATAATTAACTTCAAAGAGAGAATTTTATGCACTGAATAAAAAAAAAGATTAACACAGAAAACACAACCATTTTGATGACTTCTTTTATGGATCTGTGTGTTACAAAAAATATGAAGTTTGGCTCAGCAATAATTATCTGGAATTCCAGGTTGGCTTCTTTAGAATGCAGATACTGTTTCTCAGGTGGCACAAAGTCTTCCTTGAAAATCACCGATGCATGTATTTTCCCACAACCAGTGGTACTTGTGGTCCAGAGGTTTGGGATATGCTCTTTCCAGTTACTCTGTTCTAGTTCTGACATGCCTCCTGATATCTTATGCCATTTTGACTTGAGGTATGGGTCCATTTTAGGTTGTCACTCATAGTGAGGGCATCACCACAATACTTGGTTAAATAGATCTACCACCATGTATACCTACATAGCAAATCAGAACCTATGATCACATCATTGGATGTGTTAGAGCATTGTATCTCTGTGATTTGAAATGTATCATATTGTAGTTCAAACTGCACTGTTCCAAATTGATATCTTACTTTGGTATCACCTGCAAAAGTGGACAAGATTGTTAACTCTATAGGATGCAATTCTACAGAGACAAAGTTCGTGAGTGTAAAAGCAGCACCTATGTCTATTAATGCAAAACATTTTGTGTCCTTTCCAACCCACGTCAAAGTCTGCATACTCGGTCCCACTGCAGCTTGCAGAGTGGAATTCATTATTTATTTATTTATTTATTTATTTATTTATTTATTTATTTAAGGCTTTTATATACCGACTTTCTTGATACAGAGATCCAGTATAAATTTCATGCCTCGTTTCATGGTTCAAAGAAATCAGGCCCTGCAGGAGGGGCAGATGGGTTAAAGTAAAATGTTGTTAAAATTGAAAAGCTGAGCCTGAGGATTGCGCATGTCTGAGATGTAATATGCAATGTGTGTACATTTCTTCTGTAGACATTGTCTTGGGAAATCACTTTTTGGAGCTCTCATAGAGTTCTTAGAATTGAACTTTGGCTGCAGCCCATTTTAGCTTGTGTTTGACTGGCCTCACCCCCTAGTGCCACCATAGGGATTAGCTGCCCAATGCCCAACTGCCATAGCCCTAATACCACCATAGGGGGCTTATTGCCTCATGCCCAGCTTCCATATTAGGACATTGTTTTTAGTGCCTTCTTTTGGAGCCTGGGGTATTCTGCCCATAGTAGCTTTCTTTTCAGTTTGTTATTCTGGGATATTTTGTCCCCAGAACCAAAATGTGAAAAAAGACAATCTTAGAGGTTTCTATCTCCACATCATCTGTTTTAGAGCTCTTCTTTTTCTTCTACCCCTCTACAGTCCCAGCTAGTTCTCCAACCCTGTTTGTTGGTTGATTATACTGTGGTGGTTTGTCCAAAAAAGCCCTAAGTCTGAAGGCAGAATAGAAAACATACAGGAGAGAATCCATACATATATCCTGATGTAGTAAAAGTATTAGACATGCAGAAAGAACTCATGCAAAACCAGAAAATCATGAAATGGAACAGCCAGTGTGTTATATTTTTGTAAGAATGTGAACCCTGGGCTGAGATGAAAGGTGTCTCTGCCCACAGGGAGGAGCCCTGTGAGCCTCACCATCAGTAGGTGTGGTCTCAGTGGCATAGGACGCAACTGTATGATTGAGGCTTTATTATGAAGGAAGGAAAAGCAGAGCCTGCAGAGCAGGAGATGCAAATAAGTACAGTTCTGAGCAGTGGGGTATACCCAGGGTGATACTACTGATGTGAAGATCCGGTTGTGGCCCGAAGAGCAAACCAGGAAGTCCCTTCAGATGAGTAGAGATTATCTCAGAAGTGAAGATCCGGTAGTGGCCCGCAGAACGGGGTACACCGAGGATGACTGTACTGAAGGTGATGATGATGAAATAGTCTGAGAAGTAGGAACCCAGAAGTGGATCTTGTAGCTGGTACGGCAATACCCTGCAGCACAGGGTATACTGGAACAACTTCTACTGAAGAGGAAACGGTAGTGGCCCGAGGCACGGGGTACACCACAGAGAAACTTTAGTAAAGCTAGTATTGTTGAAATCTGTAGTAAGGTACTCACAAGTGGTAGTTCCAGGAGAGTGTACCAAGAAGTGGGTCAGGTAGTAGTCCAAGGCAGGAAGGCCCTCCAAGGAGTAGATAGCCAGGGACGCGGAAGGGCCCCAGAGGAGCGGGTACCCAGAGCGTCCACACGCCAAGAGAGGAATATGGAACTAGAAGTCCAAGAATGGAGTGGATTCAGCAACGAGGGAACTCCTTGCTAACTTGTTGAAGCAAAGGGCCAGTCAGCTGAAGTACAGCAGTGAGTTGAAGTCATCCGGAGGGGACGCCCCCGAGGTTCCCGCCATGACGTGTACAAAAGAGGCCCTTGCAGGCACGTGCATGCCTTAGGTGATTCTGGAGAAAGATGGCAGTTGGCAGTGCCCACGCCGTCCCGGGGATGCCAGAGAGGTCAGCGGTGGCTGGCGGAGGCCGCCATTCTTCCTAGGATTGACGGTGCAGGGAAAAAGGAGGTGAGCATGAGTGGTCGCAGCCGTCTGCGACCGACGGGCGAAACACAGTGTTTAGCTGTAAAATATGGTAAACCTTTTCTAAAGGAAGGAACCCTCACAACTTACCAGAAAACCAAATTACACTCATTAAAGAAATGATTTACATATTTTGACTGTGGTAAAAGTATCAGACAGGCAGAGAGAACATAGGCAAAACCAGAAAATCATGAAATGGAGCATTCAGAGTTTGGCTACAGAATATGGAAAAAAATTTCTAAATTAAGCAATCGTCACTACTTACCAAATATCCAAACCACACTCATTAGATAAACCATTTACATGTACTGAGTGTGGTAAAAGTGTCATTTGAAAAGCCCATTTCACAAGAAAATCAAAATTCCTCCCACCAACAGCTAGATCAAGTTCCAACAGGGAATGTAATAAAAGCTTATGTCAGGAAAATGATACGTATCATAGTTCATTTCTTATGCTGAATCTTACAATAAGCAAGTGTGCTTTGACAGAAAGACTGACATCTCCCAAGCTTCTCTGCCCTGCTGCTATATTCCTCATGGAATATTACTCATGGACCTCTTTGGGGGTCTTTGTTCCACTCAGCCTTGCTATCATGCCCAGATTTTAAATCTTTCAGTTCTTTCTGCCACTGTGCCTTGCTACCAAACGCCAGATCTTACACCTTGAGTTTTTCCTACCACCCGTTGGGGGGGGGGGGGGGGGGTTTGCTTTACACTTCTCATGCTGCTTTGGTGTCTTGATGCCACTCTTTGTGCTACTTTCACCTCTTATTGGTGCCTTGTTGTTTCTCCTGCCACCTTTTCTGCTTGATGCCACTCTTTGTGCTGCCTCGTTCCTTTTCTTCAGGCCATAGGATGCTGATGTTACTCTGGATACCAGTTTCTCTCTCATGCTGCCATCAAGGTTTCATGCTACTCATGCTGGTGCCCTCTTTTGGATCCTTCGGGTGTTCTCCCCACACTGGGATTCTTCTTTTATTCTATTATGATACCTTTGAGAATACATGTATTTGCTGCTACCCTATGCCCCTTTATGGAGCCTTAGGCTAGTCATGCCACTTTTGGTGCCTCTTTGCCATTAGTCTAGGTACCTAAGAATTTTTCCCCTTCTGATGATTTTCTTCCACACGGTCCATCAGAATTGATGAGAATACCCCTATTCTGAAGCCCACAATGTGCAACAATGCTTTCCCCATTTACTTTAAAGGAAAATGAAAAAATAAATCAAACAAATACATGAACATTTTATTGGTTTTGGAGCTAAATTGGGATCTCCATAAAATAAATGGATGAAACAAAGCAAAGTTTTTCTTCTGCACATCTTTAATGCCTGCCTGCCATGCTCCTGATATACCACCTAAGTGGTTTTGCTCTATTTTTCTTATATTCCATGCCCAAGATGAACCATCATAGTGGACTTGCTGCCACATTCCTACTTGCTGTGCCTATGTGCACCATCTTAGTCATTTTTAGAATATAATAACATAAGAAATTGCCATGCTGGGTCAGATCAAGGGTCCAACAAGTCCAGCCCTGTTTCCAACAGAGGCCAAACTAGGCCACAAGAACCTGGCAAGTACCCAAACACCAAGAAGATCCTATGATACTGATGTCAGTAATAGCAGAGGCCATTCCCTAAGTCAACTTGATTAATAGCAGTTAATGGACTTCTCCAAGAACATATCCAAACATTTTTTAAACACAGCTACACTAACTGCACTAACTACATCCTCTGGCAACAAATTCCAGAGCGTAATTGTGCATTGAGTGAAAAAGAATTTTCTCCGATTAGTCTTAAATATGCTTCTTGCTAACTTCATGGAGTGCCCCCTAGTCCTTCTATTATCCAAAAGTGTAAATAACTGATTCATATCTACTCGTTCAAAACCTCTCATGATTTTAAAGACCTCTATAATATCCCCCTCAGCCATCTCTTCTCCAAGTTGAACCTCTAACTTCTTCAGCCTTTCTTCATAGGGGAGTTCCATCCCCTTTATCATTTTGGTTGCTCTTCTCTGTACTTTCTCTGTCGCAGCTATATCTTTTTTGAGATGCGGCGACTAGAATTGTACACAGTATTCAAGGTGCGGTCTCACCATGGCGCGATACAGAGGCATTATGACATTTTACGTTTTATTAACCATTCTTTATCTAATAATTCCTAACATTCTGTTTGCTTTTTTGACTGCTGCAGCACACTGAGCCATTGATTTCAAAGTATTATCCACTATGATGCCTAGATCTTTTTCCTGGGTGGTAGCTCCTAATATGGAACCTAACATCATGTAACTACAGCAAGAATTATTTTTCCCTATATGCAACACCTTGCACGTATCCACATTAAATTTCATCTGCCATTTAGATGCCCAATCTTCCAGTCTCGCAAGGTCCTCCTGTAATGTATCACAATCCGCTTGTGATTTAACTACTCTGAATAATTTTGTATCATCCGCAAATTTGATAACCTCACTCGTGGTATTCCTTTCCAGATCATTTATAAAGTTATTGAAAAGCACTGGTCCAAGTACAAATCCCTGAGGCATTCCACTGTTTATCCTTTTCTACTGAGAAAATTGACCATTTAATCCTTCTCCCTGTTTCCTGTCTTTTAACCAGTTTGTAATCCACAAAAGGACATTGCCTCCTATCCCATGACTTTTTAGTTTTCTTAGAAGCCTCCCATGAGGGACTTGGTCAAACACCTTCAGAAAATCCAAATACACTACATCTACCGGTTCACCTTTATCCACATGTTTATTAATCCCTTCAAAAAAAATGAAGCAGATTTGATAGGCAAGACTTCCCTTGGGTAAATGCATGTTGACTGTGTTCCTTTAAACCATGTTTTTCTATATACTTTATGATTTTGATCTTTAGAATAGTTTCCACTATTTTTCTTGTCACTGAAGTCAGGCTGACTGGTTTATAGTTTCCTGGATTGCCCCGGAGCCCTTTTTAAATATATTGGTTACATTGGCCAACCTCCAGTCTTCAGGTAAAATGGATAATTTTAATGATAGGTTACAAATTTTAACAAATAGATCAGAAATTTCATTTTTTAGTTCCATTAGTACCCTAGGATGCATACCTTCTGGTCCAGGTGATTTCCTATTCATTAGTTTGTCAATCTGGTCTACTACATCTTCCAGGTTCACAGTGATTTGGTTCAGTTCATCTGACTCTTACCACTCTTCTTATCTGCCATGAGCCAGATGCTATATTTGGTTGACTATGGGCTAATCCTGTGAACCACTACCCTCACCTTGAGTTATGAGTTGGCTGCACCATGCTCCAATGTGCCAAGAAGCTACTGGCCTCACATGGCAGGGTGCTACCAACTCCAGTGTGTTGCACCTTTCCCTAGGTGCACATGCATCATGCTTCATCATTTAAAGGGACCATGGTGGGAAAGCCCCTGTGGCTCCTAGAAATGATGTAACCAGTGCTACCCTATAAAAGGGCAGATTCCCAAAAGCAACTCACCTTAGCAACAGGTCCTCCTACTTTCAGTACTGCATGCTGCTTCAAGTGTCTTGTCTTCAACCTTGTCTTCAGTTCCAGAGTCTTGTCTACAGCCCTGTCTTCTGTGCTGGTAGTATCTTCAGTCTTTGCCTCCCTCCTTGTGTTCCTCTTGTTCTTCTCCTTGCCTGTCTGCATTTCCTATCTACACCTTTTCTCCACTTATATGGATACCTGTGTTTGACCTCAGCCTGATTTTGGATATGCTGGACTGCCACCTGCCTCTGACTATTGCCCTGACCTTGCTATTCAAGGACCTTCACTTCTGCCATCAACAGAGACCTTGGAGCTTCCAACTGCTTCATCGGCACCACCACTTCTCAGAGCCACTAACTGACCAATTCCACAGTTATCAGCTCCACCTCAGTATGCCAAGGACCCGAAGTGATGTCAGGGACTTTTAAATCAGTGTCACATGCATTTGCAAATGCAAAAACCACTTTTCCCAGAGAACCAGGCAAAAAAGCACATAGATAAAATTCCTACTGGATGGCTCAGCCCTGGCTAGGCATCTCCTTTATGGAACAATGAGATCCTTTTTGCTCAATCTGCAACACTTCACTGAACAATTCAGAGTTGTTTTTGAAGAGCCTGGCTGTGCCACAGCTATGGTGTTCGACCTGCTCCATCTCCACCAAGGCTCCAGGACACTGGCAGAGTGCACTCTAGATTTTCAGACACTAGCTACTGAACTAAATTGGTAAGAAGATAGTTTAACTGCCATATTCCTTGAAGTTCTGTCACCCAAGATCAAGAGTGAGCTTGCCACCCGAGATCTCCCTGCTTCATTAGAGGAACTCATAGCCGTGACTGAGAAAATTGACCACTAGCTATAACAGAGAGCACATGAAACCTGTCCAGAATGAAAGAACACTGCTTTGGCAGCTCTGTTTCAGAATCCATGATTGCTTCTCTAATCACCTTATCTCAGTCAGAAGAGCAACTAGGCATTGTCGCTTAGCTCCAGAGGTTAGGCTTCACTGCAAGGAACAGGGGCTTTGTATTTATTGCACTGGCTGGGGACTTTTGTTGGCTCAATGTCCATTGAAGTTGGGAAATCTCAATGCCTAGGGTCCTGTGGGGAGATGTCCCTAGGCTTCACCATTCTCACTCCCCAACTAATGCTTTTTGTGACCCTGGAACTGAGTTCCACATGCTTTTCCACACATGCTTTTGTGGATTCTGGGTCTGGAAGAAACATATTTAAAGAACTCATTGAGCAACTGTTAACTCCCATGGTCTGAATGACCTCTCCATTTCTTCTGTTTACGGAGAACCTCTTCTAGGTCAGGTTACTCTAACTATGGTACCCTTGACCTCACACACTTGCCTTCTTCATCTGGAAAAGCTCAGTCTGCATGTAATCTTCAGGGCCATCCACCCTATTATTTTGGGAGCACCCTGGCTCCAGCGGCATCAATAGCATTTCAACTGGGCTATCCTATAACTTGCCAGATGGGGCCACAAGAGCATGGACTCCTGCCTGGAACATATTAAATCACCTCATTCTGTGATTGTGGCTATGACTTGTCCACAGTATGCAGATTATCAAGACATAAGAACATAAGAAAATGCCATACTGGGTCAGACCAAGGGTCCATCAAGCCCAGCATCCTGTTTCCAACAGTGGCCAATCCAGGCCATAAGAACCTGGCAAGTACCCAAAAACTAAGTCTATTCCATGGCAAGTACCCAAAAACTAAGTCTATTCCTGGCAAGTACCCAAAAACCAAGTCTATTCCATGTAACCATTCAAAGAAAAAGACTGACATTCTGCCACCTTCCTGCCCTTATGATTGTGGCATTGAACTCATCCCAGGAAGCAAGCTCTACTCCCTGTCTCTTCCCAAGACCCAGGTCATGTCCAATTACATTCAATGGAATCTGGATCACAGATTTATTTGTCTGCTTCTTTTCCAGAAGACACTGGGTTCTTCTTCATTGCCAAGAATGATGGCTCCCTCAGGCCATGCATAGACTACCGTAGCCTGAATGCCACCACAAATTAAGACCTGTACCCCTTATCCCTAATAACAGAACTCTTTGATCATCTATAAGGCTGTGATATATTTAGAAAGCTGGACCTCAGGGGAGCATATAACCTTATATGTATCAAGGCTAGTGACAAGTGTTGGTGCTATTTGCCTCAGCCTTGGGGTGATCTGGCCATTCATGCTGCTATTTTGCTCCTCTGATGCTGCTTTGGAGAACTCCTGCCACTACTGTTACCATTTTGCCTGATTGTGGGTCCTTGGGCTCTTCATGCCACTTTTAGTGCTATGTTGACAAAGACTTTGTGCCTTTTCCATTTATATGATGTCTACTTACCAGTTTCATTAGAAATCAATAGAAAATCCCAATTTGTAAATTCAAAATAACCTGCATTGCTTCCCCCATTGAATATAATTGTAAAAAATGAACGAATAAGCAAATAATTTCTTTTTTCATTTGAAATAAATCTAACAAATGACTGAGACCTACAAAACATATAAACAAATCAAAAATAATTTTTGACTGTGCACATTCAGAATCTCTAACTGAAGCAGCCTAACTTAGTACCCAAGAACACTTAGGGGTAGATTTACAAAGGGGTACACGCATAAGATACGTGCGTACCCCCTGAAAACCTACCCCAAACCCCCCCTGCGCATGCCAAGCCTATTTTGCATAGGCTCGGCGGCGCGCACAAGCCCCGGGACGCGCGTAAGTCCCGGGGCTTGCATGGAGTGGCGTGTCGGGGGCGTGTTGGGAGTGACGCGGCATTTTGGGGGCATGTCCGTGGGCGTGGTTCCGGCCTGGGGGCATTCCAGGGGCATGACAGCGGCCCCTGGACCAGCCCCCGGACTGGAACATGGAGCGCGGCAGCCGGCCCGGCGCGCACAGTTACACCTGCTTCGAGCAGGCGTAACTTTCGTGATAGAGGTAGGGGGGAGATTTAGATAGGGCCAGGGGGGTGGGTTAGGTAGGGGAAGGGAGGGGAAGGTGGGGGGAGGGTGAAGGAGAGTTCCCTCCGAGGCCGCTCCGATTTCGGAGCGGCCTTGGAGGGAACGGAGGCAGGCTGCGCGGCTCGGCGCGCGTAGGCTGTTGATTTTGGGCAGCCTTGCGCACGCCAACCCCGGATTTTAATGGATACGCGTGGCTACGCGTGTATCTATTGAAATCCCACGTACTCTTGTTCGCGCCTGGTGCACGAACAAAAGTACGAGTATGCGCAGATTTATAAAATCTGCCCCAAAGCTGTTGATAATTTCGGATGTATGCCTTGACAAATTCCCATAAGATCCTCAATGTCTATTCTGCAGTCTAATAGATCATGTGACAATTGCCTTCCTGGAGTTCTCCCATCAGCAAGACTAGGCATCACTAATAACAAAACTGCTCTTTGATCAGTCACTAGAAATTCTTTTGAACCTGTGTAATCAATAAATGCCTTTATTTTGTTTGTAACTTCTCCCTCTACTCTGCATTGTCCTGGAAAAGTTACTTGCAAGTGGACCCCATTAACCAAAATATTTCTCTTATGGTATAATATTCTTGAAGAAAAAGAGTATACTAATTTATTTTCATGATCAGACTCGCAAGTGATATCATAAGCAACTTGGTTCAGGGATTAAGTCCTGCGGACATTATATATTGTGTAAATAAAGGGGCGGATTTTCAAAGGGTTACACACATATATTACGCACGTAACCCCGAAAACCCCCTCCTGTGCGCTCCAAGACTATTTTGCATAGGCCCGGCAGCGCGTGTAAGCCCCGGGACAAGCATATGTCCCGGGCTCAAAAAATGGGTGGGGAGTAGGCGGGCCAGAAGCGGGGCCAGGGGTGGGAAAACTGGGGGGCTTGAAAAAATGGGTGGGGAGTGGGCGGGCCAGGGTCGGGGCATGAAAGGGGCAGGACCGAGGCCACCGGCACATTGGTCGTGCCGGGGGCTCATGCGCCGGCACTCTGCCAACACACGCAACCTATGCCTACCTGGAGGCAGGCACAACTTCGTCAACAAAGGTCAGTTGGAGATTTAAGATAGAGCTGGGGGGCAGGTTAGGTAGAGGAAGGGAGGTGGGGGGGCGGAAGGAAGGTGGGGGGGTGGAAGGAAGGTTCCCTCTGAGGACGCTCCAATTCCGGAGTGGCCTCGAAGGGAAAGCCATCGGGGCTCCACTAGGGCTCGGCGCATGCAAGGTGCACAAGTGTGCACCCCCTTGCATGTTATAAAATAGGGCGTAGATTTGTGCACACCGGGTTGCACGCACAAATCTACTAGAGATGTGAATCGTGTGATCGATCGTCTTAACGATCGATTTTGGCTGGGGGGGGAGGGAATCGGATCGTCGCGGTTTTGTTTTCTTAAATATCGTGAAAATCGTAAATCGGGGGAGGGCAGGAAAACCAGCACACTAAAACAACCCTAAAACCCACCCCGATCCTTTAAAATAAATCCCCTACCCTCCCGAACCCCCTCAAAATGTCTTAAATTACCTGGGGTCCAGTGGGGGGTCCCGTTGTGATCTTCCACTCTCGGGCCACGGGTGCGTTGATAGAAATGGCGCCGGCGCTTCCTTTGCCTGAGAGTGGAAGATCACAACGGGACCCCCCACTGGACCCCAGGTAATTAAAGACATTGTGGGGGGGGTTCGGGAGGGTGGGGGATTTCTTTTAAAGGGTTGGGGTGGGTTTTAGGGTTGTTTTAGTGTGCCGGTTTTCCCGCCCTCCCCCTTCCCCCGATTTACGATTTTTGACGATAAATTGGGGGAATTCCTATTATATATCGCCTCTAATGATTTTTGACGATTTAAAATATATCGGACGATATTTTAAATTGTCAAAAAACGATTCACATCCCTAAAATCTACGCACGCATGTAGGTTTAAAAATCTGGCCCAAAGTGGGGCTATCCTCACCTAGAACAGAGTGTGGATGATG
The DNA here is from genome assembly GCF_901001135.1 of Rhinatrema bivittatum. NCBI lineage: Eukaryota > Metazoa > Chordata > Amphibia > Gymnophiona > Rhinatrematidae > Rhinatrema > Rhinatrema bivittatum. The sequence goes on from NC_042616.1 coordinate 474,584,595, forward strand.
CACCCTCAGAATCTACAGAGTAATCAATCTTCTTCTTATGTCAGAACATGGTTATGGCTTAAAATAATCACTAATCCACATGTTGGTGGTTTTGGGGAGAGCCTCACTAGACTTTGTGTGGCAGAAATACTCTCCTTTAAAGAAAAAAAGGTTTTAGAAATAGAAGGAATTCAATCAATATTCAGTGATAAAGAGGAGCGAACAGCTCCCCTATGAGGAAAGACCAAAGAGGTTAGGGCTGTTCAGCTAGAAGGGACAGCTGAGGGGGGATATGATAGAGGTCTTTAAAATCATGAGAGGTCTAGAATGGGTAAATGTGAATCAGTTAGTTACCCTTTTGGTTAATAGAAGAACTAGTGGGCACTCCATGAAGTTAGCATGTAGCACATTTTAAACTAGTCAGAGAAAATTCTTTTTCACTCAATGCACAGTTGAACTCTGTAATTTGTTACCAGGGGATGTGGTTAGTGCAGTTAGTGTAGCTGGGTTTAAAAAAGGTTTGGATAAGTTATTGGAGGAGAAGACCTTTACCTGCTGTTAATCAAGTTGACTTAGAAAACAGCCACTGCTATTATTAGCATTAGTAGCATGGGGTCTACTTAGTTTTTGGGTACTTGTCAAGTACTTGTAGCCTGGATTGGCCACTGTTGGAAACAGGAGGCTGAGCTTGATGGACCCTTGGTCTGACCCAGTATGGCAATTTATTATGTTCTTAGAGCTGGATAGAGAAACACTGACATCAAATCTCTCTATAACTACACTTGAGCAAAAGAGTGACTTGCTTATAGACTAATGCATTTTCAGTCAGAAAATACCATCCTGGGTAGGGGAGGAGAGAAGATAATAAGTTTGCCTAATATCAGTTCTTCTGAGGCTCAAAGACCACTCTCCATGACTTGAAACAGGCAGAGGAATAAAAATGGAAATCAGACAAAAGCAAAGTATAGCTTCAGGCACAGATATGAGGTAATTGTTTTTAATAGTATCAGTGATGAAATTTGCACACAGATATAGCAAAATACAATTATTCTAATAGTATCTTGATTAAATATATCAAGGTTATTACCTAACTATAATTCCTTGCATACAAAACATCGTTTAAAGTTAGATACAATACATATCTGCAAACCTAGATGGTAGCAGGTTAATCAAAAGGAACAGGCTTCTTTGTTTACATTGATTTATGTAAAATAATAGATTAAATGCTCCATTAGCTATTTGCTTCTACAATCACTTTGACAATTTTCTATATTACAATTTAGGAATACATAAAACTACTCAATTGCCTGGAATTTCTCTTTTCTAATCTTTAAGGGGAAAAGAGCACTGTTTTCTTTATAATAAATTCAATTTTATTCTAATTGGTGGCAGGAATTTTGTTGTTGTTGTTGTGAGGACTCTAGTCCTTTTGCGTTGGTCTGTTAAGCTGCTGTATTGGTCTTGATCTTTGTCTGTGTGCATCTGCAGTCCCAGGTCTCAGGTCTCTGAATCTTACTAGTGGCTTCTTCTCTAGCTGTCTGTGTGACCTGCTCAATCTGTTACTTCATCTCTTTTTCTTCCTCTTTATTCAGTTCTTATAGTTTTGCATAAGAATTTCCTGGATATAGGCTGAACATTGTGTAGTAACCTAATCACAGCGAGCATAATTTTCAAACCTATTCACATTATTGCATTTACATGCATTAAAGTGGACACACAGAAATTTCTCCTATTAATTTATAAACTGTGTAGCGGGAGCTGGGCAGTTTATAAAATGCCATGTACTTATTAGGGATGTGAATCGTTTTTTGATGATTTAAAAAAATCATCAGATATTTTTTAAATCGTCAAAAATCGTTAGAGTTGCGATACAATAGAAATTCCCCCGATTTATCGTGAAAAATCGAAAACCGGGGAGGGCGGGAAAACCGGCACACCAAAACAACCTCTAAACCCACCCCGACCCTTTAAAACAAATCCCCCACCCTCCCGAACCCCCCCAAAATGTTTTAAATTACCTGGTGGTCCAGTGGGGGGGGGGGGTCCCGGCGCGATCTCCCGCTCTCGGGCCATCAGCACCATTTTGGCTGCCACTAATATAAATGGCGCCGATGGCCCGATAAAAAAAACCCCCACCCAACCCTTTAAAGAAGGTGCCGGCCATCCAGTGCTCCTACCATGTGACAGGGGCCGGCCAATGGCACGGATTCCCTGTCACATGGTAAGGGCAAAGGGCCATCGGTGCCATTTTTATTAATGCAGCCGATGGCCCGAGAGTGGGAGATCGCTCCCCGCGCCCCCACTGGACCACCAGGTAATTTTAAAACTGTTTTTGGGGGTTCGGGAGGGTGGAAGAGGTTTTTTTTGTTATCGGATTGGGCGCAGCTGATAACAAAAAAAAAAATCGAGCCGGATGATAAAAATTTTAAGATTTTGAATCGGAACCGGAACCGATCAGATTCCGGTTCCGATTCACATCTCTAGTACTTATGGTCCAAAATTACGCTCAAATATTTTCAAATGAGCATGTATTTCCAATGCAATGAAATCCTTACTTTTCCTATTTTATAAATGTACATGTGTAAATTTTTGATGCAAAAACGATATAATATGTATGCATATAAACCGGTATGTTATAGCATATGTGCATATACCATTTGAAAATGCTTGCACATATATTTGAAATCACTAGTTTGCCAATACCTCCATCAGTTCACCCAGTCTCTCTTCAGATCACCTATGCCCTATTGCATTTCATCCTGAACCCCCAGCAATTCACCCAGATCTCTCACTAAATAATTGGAGAGACAGGTCTGATTTTAATTTTGTTAGTCATTAAGCAGGTAAAAAATTGCATGAATAAGTTAGATCATTTATATTTGAATATCTCTTATAAAAAGCAACTTCCATACATACCTCTTGACCCCAACCCAGAGAAACCCTTTATTCTCCTTGTACATGAAACAAAAAATGCAGACATAATTTTTATATTTATAAAAAAAAGTATGTATGCTATTTTTCCATGCATATCCCCTTTGTAAATTTACTCAATAACTGCTAAAGGTGATACCGGTTTTCTCAGGTTCTTGAGATGGAGGAGAGGTACTAGTTTGGGCAAGTTGTGTTCATGGTTTTCCTTGCATGCGGTCACTTGCTGGCTGTATCATTTCTAGAAACTTCAGATGATAATTTCATCAGAAGTTATGAGTAGGGATGTGAATAATTTTTTGATGATTTAAAAAAATCGTCAGATATTTTTTAAATCGTCAAAAATCGTTAAAGTCGCGATACAATAGAAATTCCCCCGATTTATCGTGGAAAATCGTAAATCGGGGGAGGGGGGAGGGCGGGAAAACCGGCACACCAAAACAACCCCTAAACCCACCCTGACCCTTTAAAACAAATCCCCCACCCTCCGGAACTCCCCAAAATGTTTAAATTACCTGGTGGTCCAGTGGGGGGGTCCCAGCACGATCTCCCGCTCTCGGGCCCTCGATGCCATTTTGGCTGCCACTAATATAAATGGCGCCGATGGCCGATAAAAAAAAAAAAAAACACCCGACCGTCAGCCCCTGTGACATAGTGAGGGCAAAGGTTAGCATGGGCGCCATTTTGAAAACTGGCATTATGGCCCGAGTGCAGAAGGTCGCTCCCGGACCCCCGCTGGACTTTTGGCAAGTCTTGGGGGGTCCAGAGGTGGCAGGAACAGCAGAAGGCAAGTTTTGCTATAATTTGAAAAACTTGGAATAGGAAGAAAGGCTTTGTTTCAGCTATTTTACATCTTTTTTTTTTTTGTCTGGCACTTATCTGGCTCTATTCTTTTAAATACAGCTGGTAAAGTCAGGCTATCCTGCTATATTAGGCTGGATAACTTTAAGCCTAAGCAGCTATATTAAAATGATAACCAGGTAGGATTAATGTTATCAGGCTCAAGATAGCCAGACAAATTTAAATGGGGACAATCAGTAGGACATTTATCCAGCTGAATAACTAGACAAGCTGGATCACTTGTCTACTGGCTGCCTTACTGAATCTTATGCCCCTGGTTTTTAGAGCAGAAGAAAAAAGGCTAAACAGTATGTGAGGGTTTTCATATTTTTATTTTCCCATTTCCTGCCTGAGTCTTGGACTTGTGGCTGAGAAAGGAGGGGTTGCCTCCAACTGTATGAAAGCTGATTAGTTAACAATGGACTTAATTGTGCTGAAATCACTAAGAATTTTGAGAAATGGGCAAATTATAGAGTAAACCTTCAAAGGAATTTTATTCACAAAAATTGCATGTACGCATATGGGGTAGATTTTAAAAGAAGCACGGAGGCGTACATGTGTGCATGCCATCCGGTGCACACATGGACACCTGATGTTCTAACGCCCATGTTCTAACATCGGAGGTTGGCGCACACAAGGGAGTGCTCAATTGTGCACCCTGCACGCGCTGACGTCTGCAGTCTTCAGCCGTTCCCTCCCCCCTAATCTAACCTTCCTACCCCTTCCCCTAACCAATCCACCCCTAGCCCTATCCTAAACCCCCCTGACTTTTGTTTTACCTTCTGCGCCTGCCTCTGGGCAGGCGTAGGTTGCATGCGCCAGTAGCCTGCCGGCATGCGATCCCCCCAGCACAGCGGCAAATGACCACTGTGCCGGGAGCCCCTGACCCTGCCTTACCCCCGGACCACCCTGCCCCTCCCTGTCCCTTTTTCGAAGCCCTGGGACTTAGACGCATCCCAGGGCTTTATGTAAGTTGCCGGGTTTTTATAAAATAGGCCTGTCGTGCGTAGGACTTTGAAATTTCGGCCCATAGGTAGCATGCACTCACATAGATGCTATTTTATAAAAGTCAATAGTATGTGCATATTTTTCATTTTACTCATACAATATATGGAAGGAAAAAGGTTCAAGCTAAGGGCATACCAGAGTGGGGTCAAGAAGTACATGCAGAGTTGCTATTTTATAAGAGATATACATATTATATAACCAAGCATTTGTATACATTTATACCTGATAATTGAATCAAACAAGTAAAATTTATGGTCATTTGTCTTCAGTTTTGGAGTGAGAGGTCTGGGTGAACTGATGAGATTGAAGGTGAGGAAATAGAGGATCTAAGTGAACTGGAGATGAACTGGGTAAAGATGTGGTGGTATTAGAGAACTGGTGATTTCAAGCCGTGTGCAAGTAAATATTTTCAAAATGGTATATGCTCATATTTTATAAAATATCTGCCTCTATATATAACTCATGAAACTTAGTTTCATGTTTGTGTTTGCTTGTTTGTTATGCTTTTGGTTTCAGAAAATAGTGCACCTCATACAAGACATAACAACTAGGTGATACATTTAAGATAAACAGGAGAACAAATTTTTTTACCCAACACATGATTAAACTCTGGAATTTGTTGCTGGAGGATATGGTGAATTATGACAGTACAGCTGGGTTAAAAAAGGTTTAGACGAGTTCCTGGAAGAAAAATCCATAAACCATTATTAAGGTGAAGTTGCAGAAATCCTCGTCTTATCCCAGTGATAAGCAGCATGAAATCTATCAACCTTTTGGGATCCTGCCAGTTATTTCTGACCAGGATTGTCCACTGTTGGTAACTGGATATTGGGCTTGATAGATCTTTGGTCTGACCCAGTAGGAAAAATTGTTTTTATTTTTATTTAGTTCAAAAATACCTCTTAATCGCCTTCCTGATTGTGTTTCTCAAAGTGATTTACAATATAATATTACATTAAAACAATATACAATAAAACAAATCTCAACAGATCAATATTACCAGAAACAATTCTTGCTAGTCATTCACCAGGCAATTGACACAAGCCATGTGTTTAATTACTTTCATTACTTCAAAATCCCCTTTTCTTCCATAAGATCTTGTGGGAGACTATTATACATAACTGGAACTGTAAATGAAAATGTTCTATTTGCTATCTGCTGCTGCTACCTCAGGTCTTGTGACATGTTTATTCATTGATCTCAAATTTCTACCTGTTTCATTCCTTCTTAATTTGCCTCTCAAATGTGGAGGACACTGACCATGAAACATCTTGAAAGCCATCACTAATACTTTAAACTTACAGTGTTCCACCATCAGGAGCCAATGTAGGCCCAACAGTAAAGAAGCAGCAAAAGTTCTTTTTGCACTACTGTAATGATGCAAGCTGTAGTGATCTCAATAACTTGAAGCTTTCACATCAATTTTGATGGAAGACCTATAAACAAGGCATTGAAGTAGTTGATATGGGAAAGAAAAATTGTGTAAGCCATAGGGGTAGATTTTTAAAGATATGCGTGGATGTAGATTTGTTCGCGCAACCCGGCGCGAACAAATCTACACCCGATTTTATAACATGCGCGCGCTGCCGCACGCATGTTATAAAATCCAGGGTCGGCACGTGCAGGGGGATGCACAATTGTGCAACCTGCACGCACCGAGCCGAGCAGCCTGCCTCCATTCTCTCCGAGGCCGCTCCGAAATCGGAGCTGCCTCGGAGGGAACTTTATTTCCGGCCCCCCCACCTTCCCCTCCGAATTCGTAGCGGCCTTGGAGGGAACTTTTTTTCCGATCCCCCACCTTCCCCTCCCTTCCCCTACCTAAGCCACCCACCAGCCCTTACTAAATCCCCCCCCCCCCTACTTTTGTTAAGAAAGTTACGCCTGCCTGAGGCTGGCGTAACTTGTGGGCGCTGGCAGGCTGCCGGTGCGCCATACTCTGGCCCAGGAGCTGGTTTGGAAGCCTCGGCCACGGCCCCGGAATGCCCCCAGGCCGGCACCGCGTCCATGGCCTCGCCTTGGAACGCCCCGAATGCCGCACCGCCCCTGGCACGCCTCCGACACACCCACTAAGCAAAGCCCTGGGACTTACGTGCGTCCTGGGGCTTTGTGCGTGCCAGTGGCCTATGCAACATAGGCGCGCTGGCGCAGGGCTTTTAAAATCTGCCCCATAGTTTTTAACATAGTGAAATCCAAATAAGATCAAAGTTGTTGCACCAATTTCACCTTCAAGTAAATGTTATGAGCCATTTGGGAGAGATGTTTTTATTTATTTATTTATTTATTTATTTATTTATTTATTTAAAAATGTATTACTCGCCTATCAATATTTATAGACAGTTTCCAATTAAAACATCCACAATAGAGCAAGTACATGTCAAACCATCACAAACTATACATACATTTACACAAACATTTTCAAAATACAACAATATAAACTGATTTAGACCATTATGCTATCACCCATCACCTGCTTCCTCTCAAATAAAGTAGTAACCATCGTACTATTGCTTCATATTATACGTTCAGCTATTACTATATTCCAAATGCTAGGGGTGTGCATTCGGTCCCTACGTATTGGCAATCTGCACTAACCTGAAGATCGAATTTTTCAGAAATTTTGAAAAAATTTGGTTCGGTTTTCAGGTTCCCCGAACCAGGACGAATTACCTAATTCATCCTAAATGATTGCACATCCCTACTCTGTATTATGACCTGATCTAAATCCAAATTGATGTTGATGCAATGCATCATGCGCATCCATAAAACCTGCAATAGTTTTAAAACCACTCTCTCTAAATGTTTTGGCAGAAAGAGTAAATTAGAAACTGGTCTATAATTTAAAAAATCATTCTTATCCAATTTTGTGTTTTTTTTAGGACAGGTCTTATCTGCGCTTCTTTCAATTGTTCTGGTGTTTCACCCTCTATCAACAAAATGTACAAGATTATTAATAAAAGGTGCAATCTCCTTCCTGAGACATTTAAAAGAGGAATTTGAACAATCACTTAAGGTGTTAGGGAATGTCAGTTTAGTGGACCATTGGGCCGACATGCAGGAGACTGGGAAAGGGATTCAAAAGTCTCTAGTATACCACAGGCTGGGAGGCAGATGTTCAGGCTGGACGTAGAGGTGCTCTTCACCCTGGAAGCTGGTGCTCTCCCAGGAGGAGCCCGTAGGAGCCCAACCGCTGGGACTTAGGAGGTGGTGGATCGGGACTGGGGACTGGATCCAGACTAAGACAGTAGGTCAGTACTGCAACCGGGCTCGGGTTCTGGAACCAGGCAGGAACTGTAGCAAGACCCGGGTACTGGAACCAGGCAGGAACTGTAGTAGGTAAAAGGAACCAGGCAGATACTGTAGCAGGCAAGCAAGAACGGAGCGATAGCAAAGCAGGACGCTCAGGGGCACAGCGCAACAGGGAACCAGTAGGTAAGTCCATTGCAAGGCAAAGACTGGGTGGCCACGGCCAGCTTATCAAGGCCAGGGCGTCTGACGTCAGGAATTGGGCGGAGTCACCACTGGCGGGAAATGGCCTAGAAAAGCGCCCAAGTGGCGCGCGCGCACGTGTGCCTAGAGACAGGGTGTCTATGGAAGGCTTCCCGGCGGTGCGGCCCTTGCCGCGGCGCCGCCGAACAGGACAGGAACTAGGCTAGTGAAAGCAGGAACAGGTCCAGAAACACGGAGGTAAGGGTCTGGTCGTGGCACTCGTGGCCAGAACCGCAACATAAGGAACAAAAATTGGGTTTTAAATGTTCTGTTATATTACTGATCTCATCAGTAGTTATCTCTTCTAATCTCAAATGTGAGTCCAACATCTTCGGCCGGCGCCATTTTCCAAAATGGCGCCGAAAAATGGCGGCGGCCATAGACGAAAAAGATTGGACGGCAGGAGGTCCTTCCGGACCCCCGCTGGACTTTTGGCAAGTCTCGTGGGGGTCAGGAGGCCCCCCACAAGCTGGCCAAAAGTTCCTGGAGGTCCAGCGGGGGTCAGGGAGCGATTTCCCGCCGCGAATCGTTTTCGTACGGAAAATGGCGCCGGCCATACGCGTATGGCCGGCGCCATTTTCCGTACGGAAAATGGCGCCGGCAGGAGATCGACTGCAGGAGGTCGTTCAGCGAGGCGCCGGAACCCTCGCTGAACGACCCTCCTGCAGTCGATCTCCTGCCGGCGCCATTTTCCGTACGAAAACGATTCGCGGCGGGAAATCGCTCCCTGACCCCCGCTGGACCTCCAGGAACTTTTGGCCAGCTTGTGGGGGGCCTCCTGACCCCCACGAGACTTGCCAAAAGTCCAGCGGGGGTCCGGAAGGACCTCCTAATACTAACCACTACCCTTTCAACCACCTTTTGCAAGCACTAATTTATATGGGAAGAGGTAGCCTCCAGATCTGGGCCCAAAGGGGCCTGGTTCTGGATATTATCTTCATAAGTATTTGCTTTAAAGACTGCTTCTTGCATAATGTTCCCTATCTGCCACTCAGGTAGAGGGTGCATCAAGCTAGGGTGAGAGTACATTGAAGAAATCTCATCTTTGGGTACCTTTCCTCATTCCAATTCACATCAAATCTTCATTTTTATGTACTGTGCTGTTTGTACATCTGACTGTGCATATAAAACTGGCCCCAAAATGCTAGACCACCATCAAAACCTCACCTTGAGTTACTAGATTACACTCTTAAAGTGATTTAAATAGTAGACTTATAGGACAGCTTTATAAAGAGTTCTCTCTCTCTCACACGATAAATTTAACTGATGGGCATTATTCATGTGGGATTTAGGGTGCTAATTCACTATACAATATACCAGTGTTATAGAGATCTAAAAAGCATGAAGAATTGCTTAAATTATGATTTGTTTTAATAATTTCAACTTATGAAACACACTCAAACTTCTCCCACAATGGATTTACATCAAGGGGAAACTCAAAAAAGCCATCAGAGAAAGAATGACAAATTGTTTGACCATTTTTTGGAAATATTTGTGCGCACTGAAACATACCCATGTATTTTTGGAGCAGAAATATGCAATATTTTTATATGTTGCTGTTTTAATGACTCAAAACAATTTTGAGTCATTTGCAAATGTGGTCGTCTAGCTCATTGTTCGGTTCTCCAGATCATTTATGGATATGCTAAATAGCACAGGTCCCAGTACAGACTGCTGGGGCACCTCCACTATTGACCTTAATCCATTTTGAAAATGGACCATTTAGTCCTACCCTCTGTTTCTTGTCTTTTATCCAGTTACTAGTCTACAATTGGACACTGTCTCCTATCTCATGACCTACCAATTTCATGAGGAGTCTCTCATGAGAGACTTTATTAAAAACCTTCTGAAAATCCTAACACACTATATCAACTGGCTCACCTCTATCCACATGCTTATTTATACCTTCAAAAACATTAATAAATAGGTATATCAAGATTCCCTTTGCAAAAACCATGTTGAATCTCCCCCATTAACCTTGTCTATGTATGTTGTCAGTTATTTAGTTCTACCATTTTTCCTGGCATCAACATCAGGCTCAATCGTATATGGTTTCCTGAATCACCCTTGAAATCCTTTTTAAAAACTGACATCACTTTGGCCACCATCCAGTTTTCAGGTGCCAAATCTGTTTTAAATAATAGGTTGCAAATCACCAGAAACAAGTCTGCAATTTCATGTTTGAGTTCCTTCAGAATTCTGGAGTGAATGTCATCCAGTCCCAGTGGTTTGTTATGCTCTCTAGCTTCAAAGTGATTTTGTTTAGTCCCTCAGAGTTATCACTATCCAAAAATTGACCTAGTGTGGCTATGATGGAGGTAGTGGCATCCTCCTCAGTAAAGACAGAGGCAGTTCATTTGAAGGTAGATTTAAAAAAAAAGCGCGATCGCGTACTTTTGTTTGCGCAGCAGGCGCAAACAAAAGTACACTGGATTTTATAAGATACGCGCATAGCCGCGCGTATCCTCTAAAATCCTGGATCGGCGCGCGCAAGGCTGCCGATTTTGGGCAGCCTGTGCGTGCCGAGCTGCGCAGCCTGCCTCCGTTCCCTCGCCTCACCTTCCCCTCCCTAACCCACCCCCCCGGCCCTATCTAAACCCCCCCCCTTACCTTTGTCCCTAGATTTATGCCTGCGAGAAGCAGACGTAAATCTATGCGTGCCAGCGGACTGCTAGCGCGCCGTCTTCCGACCCGGGGGCTGGTCCGGAGGCCTGGACCATGCCCCCGGGCCAGCACCATGCCCCCGGTCCCGCCCCCGAAATGCCGCGTCATCCGGTCCCGCCCCCGACATGCCCCCTTATTTATTTATTTATTTATTTATTTATTTATTTATTTAAGGATTTTTATATACTGCAGTACGTAAAGATATACATCACCGCAGTTTACATTTAACAGTAACTTAGCAACAGGCTTTACAATTGACATTGTAAAAAATTTACAATTTACATTGTAAAAAATTGACATTCAAAAAACCCCGGGACCTACACGCGTCCCGGGGCTCTGCGCACGCCGGCGGCCTATGCAAAATAGGCGCGCCGGCGCGCAAGGCCCTGCACACGTAAATCCGGGCGGATTTACGCGAGCAGGGCTTTTAAAAACCGCCCATTAGTTTTTCTGCAATTTTCTTGTTCTGTCCTTCCCTTTTACCGCTTGGTCATCTAGTAGTCCAAATGACTCTCTCATGGACTTTGAATATGCATGAAAAATATATATTGTTTTTACATCTTTAGCAAGCTTTTTTTTTTCAAATTTTCTCTTAACATGTTTATATTTGTACATCTATCATGCCAGTGTTCTTGATTTTTCTCATTTTAGTCTGCTTTCCATTGGCCTTAATTGCCTCTTTCCTCACTATTGAACCATGCCAGCAGTCATTTGGCTTTCCTTCTTCCGTTTTTAATGCATGGAAACTATTTTGTCTGGGCATCAAGGCTCGTAATTTTAAACAATATCCATGCCTCATACACATTTTTAATCTTGTGAATTGTTCTTTTTAGGTTTTCTTTTTTTTTTTCTCTAATAAAATTCCTCATTTTACCAGTCTCTCTTTTAAGGTTAAATGCTACTGCGGTAGTTTTCCTTAGTACTCACCATCCAGTGATTAGGTCAAATTTAATTACATTATGATCACTGTTGTCAAGAGGATTCACCACCTTTATCTCTTGCACCAGATCCTGCATTCCAATGAGAACTAGATCTAATGTGGTTCTCCCTCTGGTTGGTTCCATAACAAATCGCTGCATGAAGCAGTCTTTGATGGCATCTAGAAACTTTACCTCCCTTGCATGTCCTGTTGTGGCATTTACCCAATCAATACTCAGGTAATTGAAGTCTCCCATTATTGTTGTATTGTCCTTTCTACTAGCCAGCCTAATCTCTGTTAGCATTTTACAGGCGGGTGGTAATATATCACCATTAAAGATGTGCAAAGACAAAATTATCATTTTAGTTTATTTGTTTTGTAGGTCACCTCAACTTGTTTCATTAGTTTCAAATGAAAAAGAGTATTTATTTGTTTCATTTGTTTCCCATTAAAGTCAAAGGTAAAAGCACTGCAGCAAATTTCAAGCTTTAAATCTGGGGTTTTTTTTAATGAAACTTATGGGTAGGCAACATCAGAAAGGGGAAGATAACTCCAAGGCACCATGACAAAGTGGCACCAAAAGTGACATGAATAGCCTAAGGCATCATAAAGGGGTAAAGGGGTACCAACAGTGGCAGGAGTTCTTCGAGGCACCATCAAAGAAGCAAAGCAGCAGCAAGAGTGGCAAGAACACCCCAAGAGGGCACCAATAACAGTGGCATGAACTATCCCTCCAAAAGCATTTGAAAAGGGGCAAATTGGCAGCAAGATTGACATGAACACCCTAAGGCTCCATGAAGGGGGAGCAAAGCAGAGAAACTACAGAAAAAAATGTCTGGCACTGACAGAGGGACACTAGAGCACAAGCATGGCATGAAGACCCCGAATCACCATGAGAAGTGAAAAGTAGCCATGCACAGTGGCAACAAAACATGGCAAGGTGTAGAGTCTGGGAAATGGCAGAAAGACAGAGTGGCAGATAGCCTTCTAAGGTGTAAAATCTTTACTCTGGAAGCAAGGCTGAGTTTCAGAAAGGCTCCCAAGGCAGAGTGTCAGTAAGACACCAAGATACAGCATAAGGGGTATAGCAGTAAGGAAGAGTTGCAGCAAGATTCATAAGGTATTAGGGGTGTGCATTCGGATTGACCGCATTAGTAAAACGCAACTCATATTTTTTTTTTACTTAAAAAATTGATTCGACATAAACGATCGGATTTCCCACATATCGAACATAGATATGTTCGATATGTGGGAAATCGCGATTGTTGAGCCAAAATAAAAATATAAACCCCCTCACCCTCCTTAATCCCCCCCCCCCCGACTTACCACAACTCCCTGGTGATGGAGCGAGGAGTGAGGACGCCATTTCTGCAATCCTTGGCGAGAAGCATGTGACGTCGGCGGCACGTCGAGTGACGCCGGCATCACGTGATTCCCGGCTCGTTCGCGCCGGACGGCTCGTTCGGCCCAAAAAGAACTTTTGGCCAGCTTGGGGGGGCCTCCTGACCCCCCCAAGCTGGCCAAAAGTTCTTTTTGGGCCGAACGAGCCCATCTCATTTAAACCCCCTCACCCTCCTTAATCCCCCCCCAGACTTACCACAAACTCCCTGGTGATCGAGCGAGGAGTGAGGACGTCATTTCTGCAATCCTTGGCGAGAAGCATGTGACGTCGGTGGCACGTCGAGTGACGCGGCGTCACGTGATTCCCGGCTCGTTCGCGCCGGACGGCTCGTTCGGCCCAAAAAGAACTTTTGGCCAGCTTGAGGGGGTCAGGGAGGCCCCCCCAAGCTGGCCAAAAGTTCTTTTTGGGCCGAACAAGCCGTCCGGCGCGAACTTGCCGGGAATCACGTGACGTCGGCGTCACGTGATTCCCGGCTCGTTCGCGCCGGACGGCTCGTTCGGCCCAAAAAGAACTTTTGGCCAGCTTGGGGGGGTCAGGAGGCCCCCCCAAGCTGGCCAAAAGTTCTTTTTGGGCCGAACGAGCCGTCCGGCGCGAACGAGCCGGAAATCACGTGAAGCCGCGTCACTCGACGTGCCACCGACGTCACATGCTTCTCGCCAAGGATTGCAGAAATGACGTCCTCACTCCTCGCTCGATCACCAGGGAGTTGTGGTAAGTCTGGGGGGGGGCTTAAGGAGGGTGAGGGGGTTTAAATTTTTTTTTTGCACATATGTACATATACCCAACTCATTGGATTTTTTTTATGTCCATATTGGCCGCAAGTGGGACCCCCTTTCGGACATAAAAAATATGAACATAAAATTTTGCTCTGCACATCCCTATAAGGTATAGCATCAGGAGCAAATTGTTTGAGCCAAATGGCCCTTTGCAAAGTGGGCCACCGTTGTGCACTTTTGCCCCATTCCCCACATTGAAATCGTCGGTGCAGTGTGCTGCGGCAGTCAAAAAAGCAAACAGAATGTTGGGAATTATTAGAAAAGGAATGATGAATAAAACGGAAAATGTCATAATGCCTCTGTATCGCTCCATGGTGAGACCGCACCTTGAATACTGTGTACAATTCTGGTCGCTGCATCTCAAAAAAGATATAATTGCGATGGAGAAGGTACAGAGAAGGGCTACCAAAATGATAAGTGGAATGGAATAGCTCCCCTATGAGGAAAGACTAAAGAGGTTAGGACTTTTCAGCTTGGAGAAGAGACGACTGAGGGGGGTTATGATAGAGGTGTTTAAAATCATGAGAGGTCTAGAACGGGTAGATGTGAATCGGTTATTTACTCTTTCGGATAGTAGAAAGACTAGGGGGCACTCCATGAAGTTAGCATGGGGCACATTTAAAACTAATCGGAGAAAGTTCTTTTTTACTCAACGCACAATTAAACTCTGGAATTTGTTGCCAGAGAATGTGGTTCGTGCAGTTAGTATAGCTGTGTTTAAAAAAGGATTGGATAAGTTCTTGGAGGAGAAATCCATTACCTGCTATTAAGTTCACTTAGGGGTAGATTTTAAGAGGCGCGCGAACAGCCTACTTTGCTTGCGCATCAGACTCAAGCAAAAGTACGCTGGATTTTAGTAGATACGCGCGGAGCCGCGCGTATCCACTAAAATCCTGGATCGGCGCGCGCAAGGCTATCGATTTTGTATAGCCTGCGCGCGCCGAGCCGCGCTGCCTCCCCCGTTCCCTCCAAGGCCGCTCCGAAATCGGAGCGGCCTCGGAGGGAACTTTCCTTTGCCCTCCCCTCACCTTACCCTCCCTTCCCCTACCTAACCCACCCACCCGGCCCCTGTCTACACCCCCCCCTTACCTTTGTCGGGGGATTTACGCCTCCCGGAGGGAGACGTAAATCCCCGCGCGCCAGCGGGCCTGCTGCGCGCCGGGCCGCGACCTGGGGGCGGGTACGGAGGGCGCGGCCACGCCCCCGGGCCGTAGCCACGCCCCGTACCCGCCCCCAAAACGCTGCCGACACGCCCCCGCAACGCCGCGCGCTCCGGCCCCGCCCCCCGACACGCCCCCCTCCGAGAACCCCGGGACGTACGCGAGTCCCGGGGCTCTGCGCATGCCGGGAGGCCTATGTAAAATAGGCTTCCCGGCGCGCAGGGCCCTGCTCGCGTAAATCCGCCCGGTTTTGGGCGGATTTACGCGAGCAGGGCTCTGAAATCCGCCCCTTAGAGAATAGCCACTGCCATTAGCAATGGTTACATGGAATAGACTTAGTTTTTGGGTACTTGCCAGGTTCTTATGGCCTGGATTGGCCACTGTTGGAAACAGGATGCTGGGCTTGATGGACCCTTGGTCTGACCCAGTATGGCATTTTCTTATGTTCTTATGTTCTTATATTTTTTCTCATGGAGTTTTTGCACGAGAAAAAATATTGTGGGAAAATTGCCATGATATGTTTCATGGGAGGGAGCTACATATTGTGGTAATGTGCCCCTCCCATGATATTTAGCCCCTCCTGTGATAAAATATCACGGCTTTATAAATGACGTCCCCTAATTATGGATTTTAGTCTGTTACCCACCTAGAACTGTGAAGAGAGTGAGCTACAAGATTTTTTTTTTTAAATAAATAAATAAATAAATAAATAAATAAATAAACTACTTTCAGAATAATTTAATAGAATTTCCACATATCCAGAACTCCAGATGTTTGTTAACATTCAGCCAAATTTTAAATCCCCCCTACACGCAAAAAACAGGGGTTATGCGCATGGCCGGGCCCCTTTGAAGATGCGTGTGATACGCGCAAAGCCCAGCCATTCACTAAAGTGCCGGGCCCAGTTAAAGGGGCGGTCAGGGGGGTGGAGAGGGGTGGGGCTGGAGGCGGATGGTACAGCGGCCATTTGCTGCTGTACCGGGGAAGGGTCGGAAGGCGTGTGCAAGTTGCTACTGCTCCGTTGGAGCAGTAAGCAACAAAACAAAAAAAAAAAAAGAGAGGTAAGAGAAAGGGTTTAGGGAGTGGGGTGGAGAGGGGAAGGGGAAGGGAGGATTAGGGTAGGGAAGTTCCCTACGTGCGGACTGGGAGAGAACTAGGAAAGGCCTTGATGCGTCGGCGTGCAGAAATTGCAATTCTCTACCCCCCTTGCGTACGCCGCACGCACATGTGCACAGTGATTACAAAATCCGCCACACATGTGCGTGCACCACTCGTATTTTATAACACACGTGCGGGAATGCGTGCATGTTATAAAATATGCATGTTCATGTGCGCTCGCTGGATCCTGCTCACACATGGACGCATGCGCGAGTCTTTAAAAATCTACACCATAGTAAACAAATGATGAAAGTTGTGTTTTGTTATTTTTGCCTGGATCATTTTGGAAATCTGATTTGAAATTTAAGTTAATATTTTGTATAAATGAAAATTCTTCACGGTGCAAACCTATAGTGTGATTTGTTTACCTCATAGAAACAGCTCTAACTAGGTTCTATGTTGAACATATGGCTCTCCATATTTTTAAGAATTAAAATATATTATCACAGCTTATGACCTATCTTATACAAATATATTTTATTTCTGTTCATTTTATAAATGTATCACCAGCTAGGCTGCAGCATAATTTATCACGGGGAATTTTCCAGTATTCGGAGGTTTCAAGGGAAGCAGTGTCACCTAATAGTGACAGGATGGTCCATCCCCAGAAGGGCAGGTCGTGGTAGGAGAACGATAAAGGATGACTTGAAAAATCAGTGGGGGGAGGCAAAAGGGGAGTTCACAGAGTGAATAGCTGTACATCACAGAGAGCATCTGGGGAGATGCAGCACAGGGGCTACATTTTGCCTTGGATTTCTAGTTGATTTGCATGAGAGGAGGGTTTCTTTAGTAAGGGCAATGGTCCAACCCAAGAAGATCCAGTCCTAGGGAAATGGGAGAGGATTGTGTTCTGGTCAAGCCAGCCATCTGAGAGTAATTGTCCAAGAAGAGGATTCTTTTGATATTCATAGGGATTTCTGAAGATTCTGGGGTATAATATGAGAGTCCAGTGTGAAATTAAAAGATACAAAGAACATAAGAAGTGTGTCTGCAGAGGTAATTTTCTAGTAATTTGAAGAACTGCATTTGTTTGGATTTTTGCTCTGGAGCTGTATACCTGGGTTTTGTTTTTGTATCCGCTTGAAATTTTAAACTCTTTTGAGAAAAGCTTTTTTTTTTTTTTAACTAACATTATCTTGAGTGTGGAATATTTATTTTCTAAAGTTTGATCTTCTTAGAGCCCTACACGTTTATCCTGTCTCCTTTTACTGAATTTGAGTTTAAAATGCAATGGGTGGATCGGTGCTCTCTGCTGAGCACCGATGGGAAGTGCGGCTCCCTGGAAAGAGGGGAAAAGGGAATTGCATACAATTGCTTTTCGTATAAATACATTTTGAGCATCAAATTTCTTCTTAATTGTTCAAGCAAAAATATTAAATAAATAGCGCAGAATTCCCCCAGGACTACTGCCAGCATATCTGCAACTTCTGAGTCTATTACAGTCTTTTAAATGATTAATTTTCTGAGTTCACTTGCCAACCAAAATATTCTTTTTATAATTTGAAATCTTTAAATATTAGTTTTTCAGAATATAATTTGTTTTTGTGAAAAGCAACTCTGGAGATATTGAAGTCAGTTGAACATTTGGTGCAGTACAATATACCTTAAAATGAAAGTTTAAAGCTGATAATTCCAGGAATTTTCCATCAGTCCCTCACATACTTGTCAAAAAACAGAAATACAGAGAACATTTTTTAATAAAAAGTGAGAAAATGAAAAAAAAGAGAGAGAGACTATTCTTGCACTTCACCTTCTTTGATAGCTGCTGGAAGTTATCTGCTAGAATTTTGATAGTTCAATTATCATTTGCCTTGATCAAGCAGATATTTTAACTCCGGATGAATAGAAAGGAAAAATGGGAATGAATCGAGATTAGATCAGAACTATGTGGTCATAAAAGGTAATGGGCCTAATATTGAAATATTCTAGCTACTATGTTCAGCAGCTGAATAAGTATTTATCTGTCTAAGGGTTCTGTTCTGTAAAGGTTTTCTCCCATTCTGTGTCTATGGCAAAAATGCTTAGTAAATGACCCTCTAAGTAAGTAACTAGATATCTTGGGGGCAGGCAATGGCTGGATTGAGGTGGGGCAACATATTTATTTATTTATTTAGCACTTTTATATACTGATATTCAAGTAACAAAGTTACCAATCATTTCGGTTTACATTCCAACAATAACCATGACATGAGAATGCCTTACATTGAACCAGGATAAACAAACTTGGGTACAATGAACTGGGTTTAACAAAATGTATAGGAGGAAGAGACTTGATCGGTTAGCCTAATGCTAGCCGGGTGTACTGAAGGAGATTAAGAATAGGGCACCGTGATTTGGAGCTACGACGGCGGATTAGCTAGAACGTTGGTACAAATAGCGGCATGGTGATTAGGTGTTAAGACGGCGGATTTGCTAGAACGAAGGCATAAATAGCGATTAGCTAAGGGCGTAGTCTATTAGTGGTAGATTTGATAAGAGAGTTGAGTTAAGAAAAGGCTTGGTTGAACAACCAGGTCTTAAGTCTTTTTTTGAAGGTGCTCGGGCATTGTTCGAGCCTGAGGTCTGGTGGGAGCGAGTTTCATTGCTTTGGGCCCGTTAATGTTAACCATATAAGTCCTATATTCAGCCTTATCTGGTTCAGTTAACTGAATAAGTTAGACCTGTTCAATAGCAGGTCTAAAGTTATCCAGATTTAACTTATCCAGCTAAATAGAACTTATCCCAAGTTATCAGGATAAGTTACATCTGGATAATTTAAATAACTGGATATCTTTGAATACTGGGCCTAATATGCCTAGTCAAGAAATAAACACATTGACCAAATAGCTTTCTTAGAATCATCCTTTTTATAAAAGGAATTATGAAACTCAACACTGAAAACAAATCAAATTGCATACATCTATCTGTTTAATGAAATGCAGTTCTAATTATACATAACTTCTATGGAAACACATGTATGCAAATATTCCTCCACTCTTATAAAGTCAATTATTGAACACACTTATAGCTTCACTTGCCCAGCAAATGACCTGTAAAACAGCAGAATATTCTAAGCCATAGATATTAGCCTGGCTAAAAACTCTTGCCTGGCTAAAAATGCGCACAGGTTTTCCGTCACACATGCTTTTAGCCACTGAAAAAAATATGCATTCTCAGGATGTGTTTAGGTCAGGGGAGGAAAACATCCTGTGTACATTTTCAAGTACATTTTAAAAGCCCTGCGTGTATGAATTACGGGGGTTACTTGTGTGGCCGGGCCCTATGCGCATTGCGAACATTTTTTCAAAAGGGCACGGCCACGCGCGTAACCTCCGTTGCACGCTGAACTGCGGGGCCTTTCAGAAGGGGTGGGCCAGGGGGCCAGGACAGCACCATTAGACACTCTTCCAGGGAAGTGCGTGCTGGCAACCAGCCGGCACACGGGATTACTTCTGATCCTGAGGAGCAGTAAGTATACAAATAAAAGAATTGCGGCTAGGTAGGGTTAGGTTAGGGGTTGGGGAGGAGAGGAGAAGAGGGAGGAAGGAAAAGGGTTAGGGTTAGGGAAGTTCCCTCCCAGTCCACTCTTTAGTTGGAATGGATTGGGAGGGAACTGGGAAAAAGGGAGATCGCATTGCCGTGCGTAATTTGAAAATCTCCCGCGCTTGTGAGTTGAGGGCCGCCCACACGTGGATGTTAAAATCTGGTGTGCATGTGCTCGCAGACATCGGATTTTATACCATGCATGTGGCAACGTGCTCATGTTATAAAACTGGCGCATCCATGTGCGCGTGCTGGTCTTAAAAATCGACCCCTTTATTTTCAAACATAATAGGCCAATGTATTAACCCATGAATAGGTTTGTAGGAATGATTTGGAACTGAGCACAATTTGTCTCATAATATAACTCTTTTAAATATTACTCAAATGGATTTTCAGGGAGTTTTTGGGTTAACTTTCAGGCAAAATCATGACTTTTATCTCAAAAACCCATATAGCTTTCCGGTAAAATAGCCACGTTGTATGATTTTCCACATACATTTTTGCTATGACAAAATCACCAATGATCTGATTTGCTTGATTTATAGCTCATTGATGAATTTTCATAATGTTTTGCAACTGCTTTGCAGTTGCAAACTTATGTATGATAGATAAAAATAGGGAAGGTGGTTTTCAAAGGAGTTACACTAGTAAATGTAATATACTATCGAATCAATTATCACTTACATGCATAAGTGCACTTATACTTATAAACCCCAGTTTAAAGCATGTAAATTATTCCCTTTGAAAGAAAAATTTGCAAACACAATTATGTATACTATTGACTATTTTTTCATGCAGTATCACATTTGTGAAAAAAATTCACACCTTATTACATCAGCCTTTAAGAGAGCTATTTTGTCCCCTGCCAACACACACACACAGATCAGTTACATACACAAATAGAAGGTGAAAATGTGCATAGTCACTTTTAGTTTATGTATATTGTGTGCAATTTTGAAACAGAAACTGGGTAGTTCCCCTGTAAAGCCTGCCTATAATGTAGATGAGTTAAAAGTGTCCATGCACATTAGCAGCACCACTTATCTATACAAAGTTGCCACAAAAGATACTATTCATTAGTTTTCTACATAATTATTTTCTCATTGCCATTGTAATTTAATCTAATAATAGCAGAGTTCTCATAAATGGGAATTATGGTATAAACATGTCAGTACTCAATCAACCATTAAACATCTACTTATTAGCCATCAAACTGCAAAATAGAAATTAAAGACTACTATGCCTCCCCCCTCCCACTATACGCTTTTACAAGGGAATGCATTTGTCCTTTAGGTGTGGTTTTGGGGAAAGATTGTCATATAATGTGGCATCTAAAATCAAATATTCTGGATGGATTTATACAGTTGCTAGATTCTTCTAAAAGACAGCAGCATCTTTAAACAATGAGTTGTATGATAATTTTGTTAGGTAAGGCCTTTCATAACACTGCATTCTTGGCAATAGCCAATATGCTTACCAGAGTCTTAACATAATTTGCCATTTGAGGATACCGTTTGTTGTTTAATTATTCCAGACACAAGTTATGGACAGGCTTTTCTATCAATCAAGAAACCACATCCATAATTTTCTATCCCTGTCTTTCTTCTAGATGAATAAGCCACACAAGCAAAAAAAATATTTTTCTATCTTCTAGAGAAGCCCCCATATGTACCAATTCTTCTAGTGGCTAAAAAAAGCTTTCTCTCCATCTACAATGCCTTTCTGGATCTCAGACCATGGCTTATCTTATTTTCTTCCCTTTTCTTCCTGTGTCTAGTATCAGCTTGATATAGGCTTAATTTGACCCAGATGAGGTACGGGCGTGGTCAACATCCTCCCACTTCCTAGATCCCTTTTCCTTAGAATCCTTGTACTTTTTCATTCAGTTTTTACTCTTTTTCTTTAAAATATTTTTGCTTCCTTTTCTCTGGAATTTGATTATGCATTATTTGAGGACCTGTCCAACAAGTCTGTGTCCTGTGCTTGTGGTCATGTTGTCGGGGACTTGGACCCCATCACAGGGAAACTCTTTTCTGCAGTAGCTGAATCCAGTTGAGATTGCCTCTCTTTTAAAGATTATTTTACTTTTAGTAACTGCAGACATGTTTGGATCACTTAATATAAAATTTCTTCCAAGCCCTTAAAGAATAAGAGGATAACATTAAAACAACTCCATGTGGCCCAATATACATGTGTATATTGCAGTGTGCAGATCTACTAAAGTATTTTATAAGCCATGGTAACCTCCAACCTAGGCACATATGTGTGTTTACGTGCAAATATATGCAATGTATTGAAAGTGAGTATTTCAATACATTTGTGTGTACTTTTCCTTACAATTTAAAAAATGTATGTGTGTCTACTTTATGCATGAAAATAGTAGTATTTGCTGACGTTAAACCCGACATACATGAAGAACTTGGTGTATATTAAAACATGTTCACATAATTTAAATTACTGATTTTCTGATTCATCCACCAGTTTATCCATTCCTTATCCTTCTGATTCTTCAGCCTAAACTCCTCCTTCACCCTGACCTACCACCCAGCCAACAGTATGCAATAAACCAGTCTGATATCAATTACACAAGATAAATATGAAATAGTAGGTAAAAAATTGCATACCAAATGTATGTGCACAAGTAGGTATAAAATTGCAACTTAGGGGATAATTTTAAAAAGGATTTGCAGGCTTAAAATTTATTTTTACATGTGTAAATGCCCTTTATTTGCATAAATGGACTTTTGAAAATTGCTATGATGATATATTTCATTTACACATGTAATTCCTTTGAAAATTACCTCTTATCAGGTTGATTTTAAAAGCATTGCTCATGCAAAAATGCCCACATACATGTGTATGTGGGCCACGCGTGAGCAACACAGATTTTAAAAAGCCATAAAATATGGTTTATGTACCCGTGCATGTGTGAGGAAAAGGGGGTGGGGCATGGGTAATCTTGGGCCGGGCCAATACTTGATTTTAAAGCCAGAGACCACACGGCACATGTCGGCCTGTTATCTGCATACATTTACTGCTGCTCCAGATGAGGAGCAAGTCTTAAGATCTCAAGTTTTAGGGCCTACAGGACAGGGTGAAGGGTCTGTGTCAACTGGGGGGCATGCAGGATGAAGAAACAGAGAGGTCAGGAAAACCTCAATATTGACTGGGCAAACTGGTGGACTGATTGGGAAAACTGGGTTGCACCTCGCACGAGTATTATATTATAAAATTTGCTGACATACGCACATAAACATAAAAACATAGAAATGACAGCAGAAAAGGACCAAATGGTACATCCAGTTTGCCCAACAAGCTTCTTAAGGATATAACTGACAATCTGTGCAGTTATCCACAAGCCTTACGATAGCCATAAAAATTGCATCTAGCAACATTTTTTTACTGGGTGATGAGCTTTCTTGAAAATTCAGACGGTGTTGCTTGATGTGCTTTGCTTATGGATGGGCCATAGAAGCAGAACTATGGCTTATCCCTTATGCCTGCATATCAGTATTCAGACCATAGAAGTTGGGCACTCTTGGTTGTAGTCTGTATTAGGGATGTGAATCGTTTTAGGACGATTAAAATTATCGTCCGATAATTTTAATATCGTCTTAAACCGTTATGGAACACAATACAATAGAGATTCTAACGATTTATCGTTATAAATCGTTAGAATCGTGAGCCGGCACACTAAAACCCCCTAAAACCCACCCCCGACCCTTTAAATTAAATCCCCCACCCTCCCGAACCCCCCCCAAATGAGTTAAATAACCTGCGGGTCCAGCGGCGGTCCGGAACGGCAGCGGTCCGGAACGGGCTCCTGCTCCTGAATCTTGTTGTCTTCAGCCGGCGCCATTTTCCAAAATGGCGCCGAAAAATGGCGGCGGCCATAGACGAACACGATTGGACGGCAGGAGGTCCTTCCGGACCCCCGCTGGACTTTTGGCAAGTCTCGTGGGGGTCAGGAGGCCCCCCACAAGCTGGCCAAAAGTTCCTGGAGGTCCAGCGGGGGTCAGGGAGCGATTTCCCGCCGCAAATCGTTTTCGTACGGAAAATGGCGCCGGCAGGAGATCGACTGCAGGAGGTCGTTCAGCGAGGCGCCGGAACCCTCGCTGAATGACCTCCTGCAGTCGATCTCCTGCCGGCGCCATTTTCCGTACGAAAACAATTCGCGGCGGGAAATTGCTCCCTGACCCCCGCTGGACCTCAAGGAACTTTTGGCCAGCTTGTGGGGGGCCTCCTGACCCCCACGAGACTTGCCAAAAGTCCAGCGGGGGTCCGGAAGGACCTCCTGCCGTCCAATCGTGTTCGTCTATGGCCGCCGCCATTTTTCGGCGCCATTTTGGAAAATGGCGCCGGCTGAAGACAACAAGATTCAGGAGCAGGAGCCCGTTCCGGACCGCTGCCGTTCCGGACCGCCGCTGGACCCGCAGGTTATTTAACTCATTTGGGGGGGGTTCGGGAGGGTGGGGGATTTAATTTAAAGGGTCGGGGGTGGGTTTTAGGGGGTTTTAATGTGCCGGTTTTGCGATTTTTAGATTTTTAGATTTTTCACGATTTTTCACGATTTTTCACGATATTTTACCCCCCCAAACGGCAACAATACGATTCCCTCCCCCTCCCAGCCGAAATCGATCGTTAAGACGATCGAGGACACGATTCACATCCCTAGTCTGTATCCTATTCCCCTTCTCCACTGCCATTGAAGCAGGGAGCAATGCTGCAGTTGCATTAGAAACATGAAGTATGTGTGTACTTTTAATGTTTACATACATATCAGTCACACAATTTTCTAAAGAGCCATTTCTGAGGGTAAAGCACTACCTTACCCATAGAAATCCCTTTAAACATTACCCTTCTCTTGTGTAATATAAGGAGTTATACGAATAGACTGGGTTAGTCTACATATGTGTATTTTTATCCACCAGAATGCCCATGTGTATATGTGGCCACATTACAAGAGGTGCTCTTGAGGGCTCTGACAGGAATATGGCTGGAAATTATGCATGGACTTTGTACATTCATGCATCACACATGAAACTGACAAAGACAATATATTTGGGTATCTTGTGTTTACAAATTGGCCAGGGTTGCTCAGGTTGAAAAGTGTGAGCATATTTGTGCAAGTTAGGCACCTGTTTGAAAAATTTCCCCTAAATACACAGGGGTAGATTTTAAAGTTATGCGTGAGCATAGATTTGTTTGCGCAACCCAGCGCGAACAAATCTATGCCCAATTTTATAACATGTGTGTGCTGCCACGCACATGTTATAAAATCCAGGGTCAGCGTGCGCAGGGGGGTGCACAATTGTGCAACCTGTACATGCCGAGCCGAGCAGCCTTATGTTATGCTCGAGGCAGGCATAACTTGTGCGCGCCGGCTGGCTGCCGGTGCACCATTCCCCGGCCCGGGGGCTGGTTTGGAGGCCTCAGCCACACCCCCTGAATGCCCCCGGGCCAACACCATGCCCATGGCCCCGCCCCCAGAACACCCTCGAATGCCGTGCCACCTCCAACATGCCCCCAACACGCCCCAAGCAAAGCCCCGGGACTTATGCGTGTCCCGGTGCTTTGCGCGCGCCGGTGGCCTATGCAACATAGGGGCGCCGGCGCGCAAGTCCCCTGCGTGCATAAATCCAGATAGATTTACGCATGCAGGGCTTTTAAAATCTGCCCCACAGTGTACTAATAAGAACAAAATCTGATTCTAGAATGAAAAACAATTATAATTATTCCTATATCTCTTATAAATAGCTGGTTCTTCATCTTACTTATAGACATATATTCTAACTAACTTTTAGACCAGGCAGAAAGTTGAAACTTTACAAAATAATAGTTAAAGTACTGGAACCACATAGAAAACTACAAAAAAAGCCCAAACTTTTTTATATTTAGGTGAGGAATGGGTCACTAAATTTTCATTTCTTTTTTCAACTGAATAGGATGAGTTTGTATGCTGAGATTTATGAAGAATAGTGAATCTGAATCTGAAAGAAGATATTTTTATTTCTTAAACAGAGAAGATACTTTAAAAAATGTGGTTCCAGTCCCAGAATAACTGTGCAAAGAGGCGTTGGTTCTGCATTCTTAAGAGTTGAGACTTTCTAGTGATACAATAGCTATGGTAGTATGAGAAAGGAAAATATGCCACATCCAGGAGCTTAGAGGTGAATTTTAAAAGCCCAGAGCATGCACTATTGAGAGCATGTGTGAATAAGTCGGGCTTGCTCATGACGAGCACATTTTTAAAGCTGCTGAGATACGTCCATACTTCCCACAGCACGCACATCTCGAAAGCTTTCAAAGAGGGATGGGGAGCGGGCAAGGTTTGGGTAGAGCATGGGCATTTTGGGGTATGAACCCGAGATGTATGCGTGAATATTTGAGTGCCCCGGTGCGTGCCGAGGACCCTGGCGCAAAACTTTATTTCTGTTCTGGATAGCATGTAAGGTAAAAATGAAAGAAAACTAGGTAGATCTGCGGGATCTTAAGGGTCGGGGCTAACTGGGGGAGTAAAGGCTATTAAACTAAGGGGGTTTGGAGGACCTATCTCTTAACTTTGGGACACACTGGTAAAACTGGGAATGGCGTTGGTGCATGTCCCTTTTAAAATCCCCCAATTTACATGGTAGAAGTGGGATTTGTGTGCACATGCGCCTGCTCTCTTAAAATTTGGCTCACATGTGCATGCAGCCAGGCTATCTTATAATATGCATGCATATGTTATAAAATGGCCGTGTCCCTTGCCATGGGCTGAATTATGTGCATAAATGTGCGCATGCGTGCCAGTTTGAAAGTTACCGCCCCTATGTGTCTGTAAGCCAAATCAGTGAGCTTAGCATAGCATTGCTGCACTTTAGGAACTGGAAAATGAGACAGCAAATCTAGCACTGTTTTTCTACTCCTTAGAGGTCCGAAACAGAGAGCAGATAGATAGGCTTGATCATGGCCCTAAGTCATTCTTTTTTTAAAATTTCTAAACAGTGCCTGCAAAATTAACCAGTGTGGAAAGTATATCTAACTTTTACTTACTTCATGTTTGGATTAGAAATGGCTGCAAAACTCTTAAAGAGCTCCCTTGATAAATTTGGGATGTTATCTTGGGGATTGGGGCTTTATAAGAGGAAGTCATAATCTCAAAATTCCCTCTTATGGAGGGAAGCAGAGAATCTAGAATACTAAATAATTAAAGAAAATGTATGCTTACAAACCTACTCTCTTTATTCAACTAGAGAAACTAGGAAAAGGTCACATACTTCAGATAGGTAATATCTGACGAAAGAGTGCCATAGCCATCACAAGACACACCAATTATTAAATTCATAGACCGTAAGAACTATACTGCTTAAACTTTAAAAAGTATAAAAGAAAGGCAGCTGACCGTTCAGCTGTGAGCTCTGGAAGGTTTATGTCCTGTGTCCAATAGCTGCTATGAAATTTCCCATATGATATTTCTGTGGTAGGTTATATTTCTGTTTAATTGGTTGACCTGTCTGGAGTAGAAAGTTCACCCAGAAACACTAGAACCAAGGTAGAGTTTTATCATATTAATGGAAAGCATAATGAAACTGGGCTACATTTTTAATAATGATTTCACTTAGATTTAAAATACTAGAGATATTTTATAAATATACTACAATATGATATGATTTATTTAGGTGCATATATATTGTAAAGTGTTCTAAAAGTAGAGAATCCAATTTTAGAAATCTTTATTGGTAAGAGAGGTATATTATTAGAGGCTTTAGTACACAATGTACAGGGATGCAACTTTGAGAGCGGCAAAGGATCCACATGTGTGCGCATTTGTTGATTTGTGCCCAGGGACGCAGCCATTTTATAACATACTTGCATATACGTGCGTATGTTCCAAAATTGTGTGCACAATTCTATGTGGACATGTGCCTATTGGCCTAATTTGGATACTCCAGCGTATGCAATAAACGGGAGATTCAAGCGTGGTCGGGCTGCGCGTGCACTGAGCACATTTTCAAAATGGCCAGGCCATGCACATATCTCCAGTTAGGCATGGAAGAGCCGGGTTGGTAGCCAGGGGAGGGGAGGGGAGGGGAGGGGGTGGTGTCTAAGCCTGGTGGAGGTGGAGTGGGGCAGGGCAGGGCGGGGATTGGAAGGACAATGTCATTAGGTGCTGTCTTGGTGAATCATGCTCCGGCAGTCCGCCAGCACATGGAACTTAACTGCTGCTCCGTTGAGCAGGTAAGTTCAAAAATTTAAAAAAAAAAAAGGGTAGGTAGGTTTTAGGGATCGGGGTGGAGAGCAAAAAATGGAGGATGGGTAGCTAGGGGGTTAGGGAAGTTCCCTCCCAATTCACTCCTTTATTGGAGCAGACTGGGAGAAAACTAGGGAATGCCCAATTGCGTCGCCGGGCACTTCAAACAAAATTCCTCCCTTGCGCGCGCGAATCGACACTCACATGCACGTGTGCGTGGGTAGCCAGTTTTATAACATGCACGCGTTGATGCTTGCATTTATAAAATTGGCACATCCATGTGTGTGCACGCCGGGAACTAGGTGCACATGGATGCCCACACTCGCCTTTAAAAATGTACCCCATGTGCGCAAATGCCACTTCTACTGTGTAAGTAGGGGAATTTTAAAAGACCCTTGTGCCTATGCCATTACCAATTTTACCAGTTCATTCCCAGTTCACCTAGGGAAGGAAGAAGACTTCCAAACCCCCCTAGTTTAATAGCCTCCTTTCTCTCCTGTTAGCCCTGATCCTTAAAACCCCATGGATCTGTTTAGTTTTTTGTTTTTGTTTTACGACTTATACGCCATCCATAGCAGAAATAAAGTTACGCGGCAGGGGACCCTAACGCACACCTGTGCACGTAAGTATTTACATGCAAATTTCAAGGTGAAATCCAGGAACAGCCATGCCCTGCTCGGACCACACCCACACCCCACCCCTTTTTTGAGCTTTTCATTTGTGCATGAAGAGGGAGATATATGTGTACATGTGTGGCTTTAAAATTCGTTTGGTGCTTGCCAGTCCTACTTTTACGTGTATCGCTTGGTTTTGACATGCTAGGCTTTAAAAATTCACTTTTAAGTTAATTATATGTAGATCATGTGTGCTCTGCATATATAGATATATATATATATATTTTTCCCTATGCTAACCATTGCAAAATGGATACACTTTTTAGCCTGGAAGGAGTCCCCCTAGCCCCACCCTATCCCAATGGCTGGTGCTTCCATTAGACAAATTAGGCAGTCGCATAGAGCACCAAAATTATTGGGGAAAGCAAAATCTTGGTGGCAGAAAGCCCAAAGGTGTGCTGTGAAAGAGCCGATAGGAGGGAGTGCTATCATGGATCTGCCATCAGTAGGTAAGCTGGGGGAGGGAGTGCATGACTGAAGATTCATGTAGGGTGCCAAATAGTCTTGCTTGGGCCCTGCCCCTCCAACACACATGCATTTCTACCTTCTGATCCTTCTCCAAGTCCATAAAGCAAAATCTCTGCCTTCTGATGCTTCTATGCCCCAAAGATGAAAATAATCTTCCAATTCTCCCATTCCATGAAGAAGAATCACCCTGGCTCCTCTTTAACTCAGTTCTGCTGGGCTACCATCTTCCTCCAAAATCACATTCTCAGCCCATTTTAATACATATTCATCATGATTTGATACATTTAATTTAACAATTCTAAAGAAAGTAACTTTTAAAGAGGCATGCGGGCGAACATGTGCATGCGTTTGTCATCCGCATCCAGCGATGCAGCCATTTATTTTTATTTATTTATTTATTTATTTAAATGCTTTTAAAATATACCGACATTCATAGGACATATCATGCCGGTTCACAATCAACATTGGAAAGGCGGAAGAGGAAATTACAAATAACAGGGAGGGGGGGAGGTGGAGCAGGAAAGGAAAAAGGAGAGGATGGGGGCCAGGTGACAGCAAGCGCAGAAGTTGCGGGAAGGAGAAAGGTAGTGAAGTGTTAGGAGAGAGAGAAATTGATAGGAACTGTGTTAAAAACTGAGTATAAAAATTAACACATTTATGTTTACATATGTACGCCATGTCATAGCGCACACATGTAAACGCATGTATTATAAAATGGACTCACCACGCATACATGAGCATACAATTTTAAGTGGATACACACTTATGCGTGCAAATGCCACTTTTACTGCATAAGTGGTGGGATTTTAAAAGACATGCCCACTGACACCACTACCTGTTGTATTTTATTTATTTTATAACTTACACGTCATCCATGCCAGAAATAAATGTTCACAGCAGGGGATCCCTGGCACACGCCTGTGCACGTAGAATTTGCACACCGATTTCAATGGGAAATTCAGACCACACCCATGCCCCACCCATTTTAGGGAACTTTTCATTTGTCCGTGCAGTGCCAAGAACATGCGTGCATGGGCGGCTTTTAAAATCCGCTCAGCACGCAACGGCCCGATTTGTGCATGTATCTCCCAACTTTGGCCCTCACCTGGCTTTTAAAATTCACCTTACAATGTATAAACCCCATTTGCAGATTAGTGCTCAAGGCAGGGTGGAAAACATGAAAGATATATGTAATCATATAAAATATCAGCAAAGCAAAGGTAGAGAAGAGTAGTACATACAGTAATAAATATCCAGTAAGCAAGGTGCAGCACTAAAAGCATAAGGATCCCAAACAAGTCAAAGATTCAGTCACTCATACATTGCCAAGCAAGTCTATTTTTTATTATCCAATTGTGAAAAACTGAACAAATGTCGGTTCCCCCAACATGGATCATTTTTCACCGGTCAGCTGCATCGGAAGGGACAGAACCCAACAACAGTGTTGCTCATAGAGTCAACGAGTGAAGCATTCAAAAATGGTTGTAACGGGGGCCTACAGGAACAGCAAACAATCAGGCCAATTCAATAAAGTGTGCCCAGCCTAGCGCACAACTTAACAAGCAGTTAAACACGTGTTTTGGAAAGCTCATCCATAACCTCCGATGCAATAAGGGGATCAATGAATCTGAAACACATAGCATAGCTAATAGCTCTCATCACATGTAAATGCCATATAGAAGACTCCCCATAAGCCTGAAGTGCACTTTTAAGCCCATAAATTGTATTCCTGTCCTTGAGCAGATGTAAAGTCTTCCTGCAGTCAAGAGCTAAACTTAAAAACAAAAAACCTGTTTTTCTGTGGTTCCTCCGACTTAGTATCATTTTGAAAGGAAGAACCACAGAAAACAGCAGCATGCAAAAAAAATGTCTTGACATTAAAAAAACTTTCGAAGCACACAAAAAACACCCACAATATTCGTGCTGTGGGCCATATATATTGTGTGTGCATATTGTGCCAGTAAAATAGCTGTCATGGGAAAATGCGACATTCCTAATTTGAGCATCTATTTTCCTAACCCGTGCTCAGCCACATCTCCTGGACACCCAATGCCATGGATGCACTATGGGGCCGATGCAATACAGTGCGCTCAGCCCAGTGCACTGTATAACTCACAGTTGGACGTGGATTAAATAGGCGCTAATCCACCCCCTAATGCAATAGGGGGGATTTAGCACCTATTTAACGCGCATCCGACGCAGAGTAAATGCGATGATGCTCATCACATGCAAATGTATGTGAATGAGGCTATTACTCATTCACTCCGCATTAAAGAAAAAGTGTGCGCCTCAGATGCACATTTAGCTCTCAGGTATTAATGCCTGCCTGGAGTAGGCGTTAATACCTGAGCGCATGTAAAAGAAGTACAGAAAAGCAGAAAAAAAAATGCTTTTCTGTACTTCTTAAGTAAAAAAAAAAATACTCTGGCAGACCGCCGAGTTACGAAGACCAACACCGGTAAACTCGGCATCCGTTTTCATAACCGGCCACCTGCCAGTAATGAAAACAGATGCCGAGTTTATCAGCGCAAGCAGCCCTAGTGCTTCCTTGCTAGCGCGACCTCCTAATTTGCATATAGCATGGCGCCCCCTTGCAGGCGCCATGCACGCATTAAGAAACGGGCTTTGACTTTTCAGTGCCCACTTTCCGCGCTATTCTTTGCATTGGCTACTAGGGTTGCCCAATTTATCACTAGCACGTCCCTTTTTAGCATGACAGCTCATTTGCTTATTGCATCAGGTGCCCAGGAGAGGTGATTGTGCACGCATTAAAAATCTCATGCCCAGTTTGGACGCACATTTTTAGTGTGCCCATATTATATTGGCCTGAATATGTGAGTGAGGAAACCCCCCAGTAATACATTGATTCTGTCTCTTCCGACGCAGCCGGAATGGTGAAACTCAGTCCGTGTCGGGGGACTGAATGTTCATCTTTTCACAAGTGGATAATTACAAAATGTAATTGTTTGGGAATATATGAACCACTGAATCTTTTACTTAAGATTGGGATCCTTGCACTTTTAGCGGTACACCTCGTTCATTTGATATAATATAAAATATACAACACTATCAAATATAAATTACAAAAATCTTAAAAGTTTATGACCAATTAATTTCAATTACTATATAGTAAACAAACCCTGATTTAAAACCAAAAGTTATATTCCAAAGGCAGGTATTAATTAAACATCTAAACTGCAGATATTCTGATTTCTGACCTGCTTCCCTACGGAGTGTATTTCATACTTGAGGAGAAACAAAAGAATAAACTTGCATCCTAACCCTACCCAGTTTAATAAATAAAAGAGATGAGGTGCACAGCAAAGCCTCCTGGCTGATCTGAAGGCTTTGGGTGGAGTATAATAAACTTGGCAATTCATACACTATCTCGGACTTAACCTGTTCCAAGCCCTTAAGACTAACATTAAAATTTTTAAATGAATTTGAGTATTTATTGATAGCTAATATAAGGACAATTTTCTGAACTTTTTTCCATAGACAGAATGGGAAAAAAAAGTCATAGTAAATACCCCAACTCTTTTGTCCTGTATGATTTTCTTATTACATTGTAAGGTCTATCGAGCATGGACTGTCTTTTAAGAATGTTTATACAGCACTGTGTATGTCATATAGTGCTATAGAAATGTTAAGTAGTAGTAGTAGTAGTAAATAGGGCCTATAGATCTCTGAATATTGGAGTGATTCTGTCACTGGCTCTGTTACTTGTAACTACTCAAGTCTCAGCACTCTGTACTTGCTATAGCTTAAAAACTCTTCTGTGAAAACCCTGCTGGGCAGATTTTCAAAGGCCTGCGCACGTAAATCCTGGGGATTACGTGCATGGCTGGGCCTTGCGTGCGCCGCACAAATTTTCAAACAGGTCCGGCCACGTGTGTAACGCCCGCACATGTTATAAAATTGGTGCACGCACGTTTTAAAATCTACCCCTAAGCATAGCACATTTGACCAGCAAAGGCACCACTGTTTTCAGTTCTATGTATTCCAAATACAGCCATAAGTGGCAAGCAAGATGAAGCTTGGTGAAGGCATTTCTGGCAACTGTTAATATATGAATGATCATTTTCAAACTGTAAGTCCAGTATACATTGCATTCAGAAAGTATTCAGATCCTTTCACTTTTCTGCATTTTGTTATGCTACAGCCTTATTCTAAAATGGATAAAATGCATTTTTTCTCTCCTTAATGTGCATACAATATCCCATAATAACTAAGCAAAACCGGGTTTGTAGAAATTTGTGTAAATTAATTTAAAGAAAATCTTGAAATATCACATTTTCATAAGTATTCAGACCCTTTACATAGTAGTTTGTTGAGGCAGCTTTTGCAACAATTATAGCCTCGTTTTATTGGGTGTGATGCTACAATCATGGCACATTTGGATTTGAGGATTCTCTCAAGTGCTGTCAGGTTGGATGGGGAGTGTCGATGTACTAGGGGTGTGCATTCGTTTTGAACTTATATGTAAAACGCTACTTATTTTTTTTTTTTAACTTAAAAAAGTGATGAGGCGAAAACGATCGGATTTCCAACTTATTCAACATAGCTATGTTGAATACGTTGGAAATCGCGATCGTTGATCCTAAATAAAAATTTAAACCCCTCACCCTCCTTAATCCCCCCCAAGACTTACCAAAACTCCCTGGTGGTCCAGCGGGGAGTCAGGAAGCCATTCCTCTATTCCTTTGCGAGGAGGACGTGACGTCCGCGTCACGTCGGAGTGACGCGGCGGTCACGTGGTCCACCGCGGTTCCGCTCCCGGACCCCTCGTTGGACACAAACGGAACTTTTGGCCAGCTTGGGGAGGTCAGGAGGCCCCCACAAGCTGGCCAAATGTTCCGTTTGTGTCCAACGAGGGGTCCGGGAGCGGAACTGCGGTGGACCACGTGACGGCCGCGTCACTTGTGACACGGCCGTCACGTGCTCCTGACCCCCCCCAAGCTTGTTCTGCTCCCGGACCCCTCGTTTGACACAAATGGAACTTTTGGCCAGCTTGGGGGGGTCAGGAGGCCCCCCCAAGCTGGCCAAAAGTTCCGTTTGTGTCCAACGATGGGTCCGGGAGTGTTACCGCGGTGGACCACGTGACGGCCGCGTCACTCCGACGTGACGCGGACGTCATGTGCTCCTCGCAAAGGAATAAAGGAATGGCTTCCTGACTCCCCGCTGGACCACCAGGGAATTTTGGTAAGTCTTGGGGGGGGATTAAGGAGGGTGAGGGGTTTAAATTTTTATTTAGGGAACCGGTGCACGTATGGACATAGACTCAACTTATGGAATTCTCCATATGTCCATATTGACCGAAATTGACCCCCCTTTTCGACTTATGGACTTATGAACATAAACTTTTTGTCTGCACATCCCTACGATGTACAGCTATTTTCAGGTCTCTCCAGAAATGTTTGATCGGGTTCAAGAGCGGGTTCTGGCTGGGCCACTTAAGGACATTCACAAACTTGTGCCAAAGCCACTTTTTCATTGTCTTGGCTGTGTGCTTAGGGTTGCTATCCTGTTTGAAGGTGAATTATCACCCCAGTCTGAGGTTCAGAGTGCTATGGAACAGGTTTTCATACGTCCTTTGCTCTGTATATTTTTCCCTCAATCCTGACTAGTCTCCCTGTTACGAAGCTGAAAAACTACCTAATAGCATGATGCTGCCACCACCATGCTTCACCATAGGGATGGTTTTTGCTAGGCGCTGAGCGGTGCCTGGTTTCCTCAAGACATAAAACTTGCCATGCAGGCCAAAGAATTCAGTCTTGGTTTCATCAGACCAGAGAATCTTATTTCTTGTGCTCTGAAAGTCCTTTAAGTGCCTTTTGGCAAACTCCTAGCAGGCTGTTATATACCTTTTACTGAGGAGTAGCTCCCATCTTGTCACTCTACCATAAAGGCCTGATTGGTGGAGTGCTGCAGAGATGGTTGTCTTTCTGGAAGGTTCTTCCATCTCCCTAACCAAGGCCCTTCTCCCCCGATTTCTCAGTTTGGGCAGGTGGCCAGCTCTAGGAAGAGTCCTGGTAGTTCCAAACTTCTTCCATTTAAGAATGATGGAGGCCACTTTGTTATTCAGGACCTTGAATACTGCAATACATTTTTTGTACCCTTCCTCAGATCTGTGCCTTGACACAATCCTGTCCCGGAAGTCTACAGACAATTCCTTCAAGATCATGGCTTTCATTTTGCTCTGACATTCATTGTCAACTGTGGGACCTTATATAAACAGGTGTAGGCCTTTCCAAATCATGTCCAATCAGTTGGAGAAACATCTCAAGGATCATCAATTGAAATAGAATGCAACTGAGCTCAACTTTGGGTGAAATAGCAAACGGTCTGAATACTTATGAAAATATGATATTTCAGATTTTTATTTTTTTATTAATTTGCACACATTTCTACAAATCTGAATTTGTTTTGTCATTATGGGTATTGTATGTAGACTGAGGAGGGAAAACTGCATATTATCCATTTTAGAATAAGGCTGTAATGTAACAATATGTAGAAAAAGTGAAGAGATCGGAATACTTTCCGAATGCACTATAATCCCAATTATGTAATTGGATCTTCAGTTTAAGAGTCATACTGTCCAACTTTGGGAGACTATGCACATCTTGAGCTTTTGAATTACTCACCCACAGTACTTCCATCTTGTTAGAGTTTACATTTTTTTTTATCCACATTCAGCCCACAATAGCCTGCAGACATTGGTTGAGAACCTAAGCTGGCCCTGAGGGATCCTTTCCCAGAGAAACATAGATCTGAACATTCAGAGACATGATATAAAACAAGATCCCATCTAAAGACCCACCTTTTTGAAACCACTTTTAAATCTTACTCCTGATTGTCTGCTTTTAGTCTCGTTAACTAACTTTCTTTTCTTTTTAACCATTGTCTTGCTTTATGAAATACCCCAAGTCTCTTGTCCTGTATGTTTGTCTTATTAGATTGTAAGCTCTATTGAGCATGGACTGTTCTTTTGTATATTTGTACAGTGCTGTGTATGTCATGTAGCGCTATAGAAATGTTTTTTAGTAGTAGTAGATCCAAGGCAATTCAAGGATAATTTGCCCATCCTCGAATAACAGAGAGAAAAAATAGAAAAAGTAACAATATAATTAAAATTGGTTTTATAGCTTGTGATCTTAACTAATATATTAGATATAATGAAATTTTAATAAGCTAAGAGTTATGCAATCATTTTTGTTATTTTAAAAGACTCTTTTTGCATGCATTTAAGCAATTTGCAAAATTGAATTGTTCTGAATGATAATATTAACCATTAATTTTTGTTGTTTAACTTATTTAGCTTATTCAAACTATAAGTGCTGTAGACAAAGATGAACCTCCTCGGGGACATACATTCTTCTTTGAGTTGGTGCCAGAATTTGCTATAAACCCAAACTTTACAGTTTTGGATAATAAAGGTACATATTTCTTGTTAATCTGCTTCTTCATTGATTTTATACATGCATACAGACAATGATCACCTTCATTCTTTTCTTAAATTCTAGATAATACTGCAGGGATCATGACAAGAAGGAATGGATACAATCGCCACAAAATAAGTACCTATCTCCTACCAATTATAGTATTTGACAATGATTACCCCATCCAAAGCAGCACCGGCACACTGACTATTCGAGTATGTGCCTGCGATAGCCATGGGAACATGCAGTCTTGTAATGCCGAGGCATTGCTCCTTCCTGCTGGCCTCAGCACTGGGGCTCTAATTGCCATACTTCTCTGCTTCATTATACTTCTTAGTAAGTGATCCTTGTGAGAAACTTCAAATTTAATTTATAAAGCTATGTATGCTAGATTATGCTGATCTCAGTTACTAGAACTTTATATAAAACTTTTCACAGATATGTATAACAGTGATGCTAGTGCTTCGGACAGGTAAAGTGAACTCTGACTTGGTCCATATTAATGGAAATATTGTTGAAAGATTGAGTGACTGATATGCTAAATCTATCATTCATAAGACTCTTGAATATCAGTGAAAGTAGTAATTATACTGAATTTTTACATACCCTTGAAAAAAAGTTACTCTGCTTTCCATCCTTGAACTCAAGGAACCAAGAACTACATATTGAGGTAGATTTTAAAAGCCTTGTATGTACACACAAATGCAGCCAAATATGTGTGGGAGCTATGAAAACTTTAGAGAGAAAGAGAGACTTTTCACTAGGCACAATATATGGTCCATTGTAAGGGGGAGCACTTTGATTCAGGGTGAGTTTTCAGGAGGTGGGTTGGGGTTTGGGGGTGGTGGTGGTGGTGGTGTTACAGACACATTCAGAGGTATTCATTGTAAAATTGATATCATTAGAGAATTTTAGATCTTATAAGCAATGAAAATTCTAACAAGGAGAAGTTGATTTGTACATTGTAGTCTCTGCTAGTTGCATTGTACAAATCAACTCCTTTTCATCACTTATAAGGTAAAAAAAATTATTTAATGATGTCAATTTTGTAATGAATACCTCTGAATGTATCTGTAACACCAACCCCCAAACCACAACCCACCTCCTGAAAACTCACCCCAAATTCAAGTGCCTCCCTTACAATGGTCCATATAAAGAGTCTCTCTCTCTCTCTCTCTCTTTCTCTTTTGTATTTTATTACCTATGGGGTAGATTTTATAATTCTACGTGCACGCGTACTTTTGTTTGGGCACCAGGCACGAACAAAAGTACACCGGATTTTATAAGATACACGCTTAGCCGCGCGCATCTTATAAAATCTGGGGTCGGCGCGTGCAAGGGGGTGCACATTTGTGCAACTTGCATGTGCCAAGCCTTGCGTGCGCTGCCCGTTCCCTCCATCCCCCGCACCTTCCCCTCCCTAACCCACCCCCCCCGGCCCTATCTAGACCCCCCCCTACCTTTATCTGAAAAGTTACTACTGCCTCCGGGCAGTAGTAACTTACGCGCACCAGTGCAGCAGGCCCCGACACAGGCTGCTGTGTCGGGGCACTCGGCCATGCCCCGGGACCGTCCACACGCCCCCGATCCGAAACCACGCCCTGGACACGCCCCCGACCGTCCCTTTTTGCAAGCCCCGGGACTTATGCGTGTCCCGGGGTTTGGGCATGCCGCAGAGCCTATGCAAAATAGGCTCGGCGCGCGCAGGGGGGTTTTAAAAGGGTTACGCGCGTACCTTATGCGCGTAACCCTTTTAAAATCTGGCCCTATGTGTATACTTTTATAAAAGAGCATGTATCTTTGGGTGCACACATGGTCCTTGCAATCCATTGATCTCTATAAGTGGAGGCAAAATGAGCTATGAGCAGAACTAGAAAATGCTTCTCAACTTATAAGTGTTATTATTCTTGATTTGGTTATCAGCTATCTCTGTGGTTTACAGAACAGGTTGATCTAGCCTTGCTTTTACCCTCATAGTATGAATGGAGCTGCAAGTCTAATATCCATAAGAAAAGTAAGACTTCTCAGGCATGCCATAGGAAAAAAACAGGACTAAATTATCCTTTCTAAAAAAAAATTGGAGCCATTTGTTAAACCTCTCTTTTGCACACCCCATAAACCAGGTGAACAAAGGAAGACTGTGTTTTCTTTTGAATTGGAGTAGTAGCCCCAGTATCAGACTTGATTAAAACATTTATGCCCTACCAGTATCAGGGACATACTAGATTTTGTTCTTTATAAAAGTCTGAAATGGTAAATCTGACAGATCGAGGAAGTGGAGCCCTAAAATGTAATCATAGGACTGCAAAGTACAATGTCTGAATTTGAACTCTTAATGCCCTCCTTCCATTCCAGACAGAAAAAAAAACCCCTTTTGAAAATAGAACCTATAAATGATATAAGAGCTAGAATACTTATACTAGAAAATTATTGCCCAAGATATAAAAATATGAAGTATAGGTTATTATAATGCACATGTATAAAAACTGACAGTAGTATTGTGAGTGGGTAATTTTTGTATATAAAATGAAACATAGTATAAATACATGCCTTGTAAGAAGCTTACAAAATAAAACAATGGATTGTAGTTTATGGAAAATATAAATCAATGGCTCAAATTTGAAAAATGTATTAAAGCAATATCCCTGCACTGAAAACGTATTGTCTTTGCAACTTCAATTATTTTTATTTTTTTTTTTACAGTTTTGGTGGTGCTCTTTGCCGCATTGAAGAGGCAGAGAAAAAAGGAACCTTTGATCATTTCTAAGGATGATGTCCGAGACAACATTGTGACCTATAATGATGAAGGGGGTGGGGAAGAAGACACACAGGCTTTTGACATTGGTACACTAAGGAATCCAGAAGCAAGAGAAGACAACAAGCTTAGAAGAGATATTATCCCAGAAACTATATTTCAGATTAGGAGACCCACACCTTTATGGGAAAATATTGATGTGCAAGATTTTATTCATCGAAGGCTAAAAGAAAACGATTCAGACCCAATGGCACCACCTTACGATTCACTAGCAACTTATGCATATGAAGGAAATGATTCAATAGCAGAATCCCTTAGTTCTCTGGAATCCATTGCCGCTGATGGGAACCAAGATTATAATTACCTCAGTGACTGGGGACCTCGATTCAAAAAGCTTGCAGATATGTATGGAGGAGAGGACAGTGACAGAGACTGTTGAACAGAAATGTGACTTGGTCCATGTTGATGGAAATGATGTTTTGCTAGATTAAGTGACCTATATTGTCTGACAGCAAAATGTAGGTGTTGTCATATCAGTTCACTTGATCTGTAAGCTCACACAAATGAACGTGAATGGCTTAGGTATTAAAATTTCATATCACCTTTTCTGCCTAAAAAAAGAAAAGAGAATCTTCTGAAGGTGTACCATATCAAATAAGCTGGAAAGGCTTTTTGTGCCTTTAATAATAAAGATATGAAAACCTTTTCTTTTCTATTTTTCTGTTTTTACCTGGTTTGAATCACCTATTGCAAGAACTGAAAGAGAAGTGTACATATATAATGTATTATAATTGTGGTGGGAAAAAAAAGGCAAGCATTAAGTAACTTATGAACCAAGAATGAATATTACTGCCATATTTATTGAGCTAAAAATGTCTTTGTGTTTGTTCATTCATGATATTTTTCTATATGTATATTTATATTTTTGTATTTTTATGAAATAAAATAGTATTTGCAAAACAAAACAAAAATTGCTTTTACTAAAGATAAAGGCAAAAGCTTACTTGAATAACAAGCGAAGGAAAGTAAACCTTGTTACATTTATTTTTCAAAACCCTCCATACAGTCTGCTTCGGAGAGACAAATAGTGGAGTGAAATGCAGCATTTCAAAACAATGCCATTTATATTCCCCTCCTTTTCTTTTTTTTAGCAGCTCGCTGAGAGCAGCATGCTTTGCTATTTTGTTTCTTCCTTTTCTAGCAGTACTAGCTCCTAGGGGTGTGCATTCGGATTGACCGCATTAGTAAAACGCAACTCATATTTTTTTTTAACTTAAAAAATTGATTCAACATAAACGATCGGATTTCCCACATATCGAACATAGATATGTTCGATATGTGGGAAATCGCGATTGTTGAGCCAAAATAAAAATATAAACCCCCTCACCCTCCTTAATCCCCCCCCCCCCCGACTTACCACAACTCCCTGGTGATGGAGCGAGGAGTGAGGACGCCATTTCTGCAATCCTTGGCGAGAAGCATGTGACGTCGGCGGCACGTCGAGTGACGCGGCGTCACGTGATTCCCGGCGAGTTCGCGCCGGACGTCGGCGCGAACTCGCCGGGAATCACGTGACGCCGCGTCACTCGACGTGCCGCCGACGTCACATGCTTCTCGCCAAGGATTGCAGAAATGACGTCCTCACTCCTCGCTCGATCACCAGGGAGTTGTGGTAAGTCTGGGGGGGGGATTAAGGAGGGTGAGGGGGTTTAAATTTTGTTTTTGCACATATGTACATATACCCAACTCATTGGATTTTTTTTATGTCCATATTGGCCGCAAGTGGGACCCCCTTTCGGACATAAGAAATATGAACATAAAATTTTGCTCTGCACATCCCTGCTAGCTCCTACCCTTAGGAGCAGATTAATGCTTCACATTCAGTAGTGTCAAGAAATGTCTGAAGATCTACTTTGGTAAGTCTGCAAATGTGATAAACTGCCTATTACATTTTCATATATCTCAGTGTTTCCCAACCCTCTCCAGGAGGCACATCTAACCAGTTGGGTTTTCAGGATTGCTACAATGAATATGCATGAGAGAGAATTTGCACACCCTGGGTCTCCAATGTATACAAATCTATCTCATGCATATTCATTATGGATATCCTGAAAACCCGACTGGTTAGGTGTGCCTCTAGGAAAGGGTTGAAAAGCACTGGCGTATCTTGAGTAGAGTGTTAGTGTAGTCGTGTTTCTTACTTTCAATAATATTATTAAATCAAGACAAGGTGCCAAATGTTCTAATTAGATTTTCCCATTTTGGCAGATAATTGTGTACCATTGCACCTATGTCAGCTGGCAAAAATGTAAGTTATACTCATTTTCTTAGCAGACATGTGTGCATAAGTCTGCTTTGAAAAATGTCCCACAAAAACAACCCCCACACATATAAGCTGCTAAAACCTCAGCACAAATTTCTCAGGAAATCTAATGCACATACTTTATAAAATCAAAAAGTATGTTCATACGTGAAAAACCTTATCCCAGCCCCATTCTCAGGAATGCTTCATTTCAGTCCAGGTAAACTTATGTATAAACAGGGCATATGTGCATAAATTTACTTGTATATCAGATGAACAATTTTGTAAAAGGTTATTTCTGTGTGTGAAGCACTGCTTTATCTGCAGAAGTTTTTTTTTTAATTACCCTGCCTGTGTCTATCGAAAAAATGCTTAGTTTATCTGACTCATGTCTAATTAAAGAATAATTGAAAATGTATGTTTTAAACTAAGACAATGTTTATGATGGGATCCAGTGGTGATCTGAGAAATTATAGACCAGTGAACTTGACATCAGTGTTGGCCAAAATGGTAGAAGCTGTTCTAAAAAACAAAATTACTGTGCATATGGATAGACATGGTTTAATGAAGGAGCTCCAACATGAGTTTAGCAAAAGGATGTCTTTCCTTACCAATCTGATAGATTTGTTTGAAAGTATAAATTCACATGTTGATAAGGATGTGCTGGTTGGTATTAGGGAGGTTTAAAATAAAAAAAAAAAGGCAATGTCAAGGACATTGTCTGTTTCCTTTCATTTTGTTGAAACAACAAAACCAAAGAAAAAATATTGAAATTTCATTATTTTCAAGTTCCATATTACTGCACACTAAAAGGTGAATTTTAAAAGCCCAACATGCACATTAAGAGGATGCATGAATATGTTGGGCTTCTGCATGCCGAGTGGATTTTAAAAGCTGCCCAGATACATGCGTAACTGTCACAGCATGCACAGCTCAGACATTTTCAAACATGGGTGGGGTATTGGCAGGGCATAGGGCTTTCTGGGCATGAAACTGTGGTGTGCACGTAAATACGCAATCTGGCGTGTGCTGATGCCCCTGCCACATAACTTTACTTTTGCTCTGGATGTCATGCATTTTATAAACTAAAGATAAATAGGCAGATTGGCTGGGTTTTAAGGGTTGAGGATAACTGGGGGACTGAAGGCTATTAAATCAGAGGAGTTTGGAGAACCTATCTCTTAACCAGGCAACAAACTGGTAGAACTGGAAATGGCGTTGATGCTCGCCCCTTTTAAAAATCTCCTAATTTATGCAGGAGAAGCGGCATTTGTGTGCACTTGTGCAAGTCCACTTCAAACCTGGCACACATGTGCACGCAGCCAGGATATTATATAACATGCATACATATACGCGTGTAAGTTATAAAATAGCCACGTCCTTGGGTACGGGCCAACAAACATGTATTTATTTATTTATTTA
Source organism: Rhinatrema bivittatum (assembly GCF_901001135.1). NCBI lineage: Eukaryota > Metazoa > Chordata > Amphibia > Gymnophiona > Rhinatrematidae > Rhinatrema > Rhinatrema bivittatum. The sequence continues at coordinate 474,627,730 of NC_042616.1, forward strand.
TTTAGCTTTTTTTTTTATATACCGAGGTATAGCAGAGTTGCCTTCACTCTGGTTTACATACAAAAACAACATGTTACATTGAACGATGTTTGAAATTTAAAAATTTCAAAAATTAACAATAATGAGCAATGACATAGCAAGGAGAATGAATATAACAGGATAACACAGGGTAGAAACCCTGAATAGGTGAACAGAGATATCTGGGAACATCGAAAAAAGAGGACATCTGTATCATGAAACAGGGAGATTGATTAAGGCAAATGTATGCCCACACGGCGGTTTGAAAGTTACCAAAATGCCCGTGCCCCAGTCAGACCATGCGCACAGCCCGCCCCTTTTTGAAAATTTATGGGATGTGCGCACTGCAGCATTTACATGTGTATCTGAGAGATTTTTAAAATCCACTCAGTGCGCAAGCCCGGCATATTCACACATCCACTAATCAATGCGCACGTCAGACTTTTAAAATTCACCTTTAAGTTCAATGAGTGCACACTAACTGGATTTAGACAGCAAATTTCAAATGGGTGTGTGGGCACACAGCTGCCCAAAGCTGTTTAGCCAATCTTGTTTTGTATATATATATATATATTTTTTTTTTTTTTTTGCTTAAAGAAACACACAGCAATTTAATGCAGCAATATCAATATCTAGAAAAATATACAGATAAGGCTAGCACTGCACAAAAAACCCGAAAAAAATATTACAAGCCCTCTAAAATAAGGATAAATTACACTTATTCCTTAGCTCTCCCCAAGATTTTGTACATATAGCTGCCTCCTTCAAGTTCAAAGCAGAATCTCTCCTTCAACAAGGCATTGATCTTAAAATGGACAGGAGTAATGCCCAGAAGCTCCTGCCAGGGTCCTGGCAATTTAAAAATTGTGTATTGAATTAACCTTTAAGAGTGATAAATTATAATGCAAATATTGAATCTCCCTACTGTGGCATAATAAATTACAGGACATAAAATGTCAAAGGCAAGATCACCCTACCATTGGGCAGACTGATGATTACAATATCCTGCAAAGCTCAATAACAGAGGCAAATTTCATGCAAATTACATATGTACAGTCAGCACATTCCAAATGGTATGATGGTCTTGCCTTTGAAATATTGCTTTCAGTAATTGATCACAACACAGCAGAGTGATTCAATATTTGCACTTTAAAAATGGTGCAATCCATCTGGAGTTTGGTGCCAAAGTACCTTCATTTCTGCGCTTTCCTCTGGTGCACAGGGCGCCATTTGATGTACGGCCATACATAGTCATGGAGAAACATGCTAATATTTTTGTTGCAACCGTCATGGTCCGACGGCTTCACTCCGCCTACCTTTCTTTTTCTGCGACTCCTGCTCCCTGTGGACGTCTGGCTGCCGCAGCATCTGCCCGCCATCCTCTCTGGCATCCCCGGATCGTCTTGGGCGCTGCCTCCCGCCATGCTCCTCAGGTACCTTAAGGCATGCGCCCCGCGTGGCCCTCATTCTTATTTCCTCTATGGCGCAAAAATCAGGGGCATCCCCCTGTGATGACTTCACACTGCCTGGATATTTAAGCCTGTCGTTTATTGCTAGCCTTTGAGTTAGCAAGGGAATTCCTACGGATGGGATTCACTCTCCATACCCAGCTACTCTGCCTCCAACTTCTATTTGGACTCTTTGCTGTTAATGAGGTACCCACTCCTCGGGGGCCTCTCTGCTCTTTCAGGTCGCTATCAGGAACTGGTACTCGCTCCTCGAGGGTCCATGTTCCCTGACTCGCTGCCTGTGTCCATCTCCTCTTCCATCTCCTCTTCCAAGTCGCTACAGACATCATCTGTGACTGCTACTACCTTCTACTTCTCAGAGCTATTTCCCTGGAACCAGGTACTCGCTCCTCGAGGGCCTGCCTCCGTTCCAGCACCAGTGCTATCTTCTATGGAGAACTGCTGCGTGAGTACTTGCCAATGAATCTCTGTGCCCAGGGATCTGGTACTCGCTTCTCGAGGGCCAGCTTTCCCTATTTCGGGGCTTCTCCATACTGGGGACTCTTGAATATCTCAGTGTACTCATTTTCTCAGTTCTTCTTCCTACAGCACTGCAACTGGAGAAGCCGCTGTTCTAGCACCCTGAGGAATACTAGCCCAGCCGGGCTCCATCTTCTACTCACTACCACCTCCTCTGGTGGCTTCATAAACTGTCTAATAAAAGATATAATCTGTGTTTGTGTGTCTGGAGCTGAGCCTGACCTGTGGCCCCTCACGGGACTTCCCCCCGTGGGCGTAGTCAGCTGCCACAGTGTCTAAGGGTCCACCCAAACTCTACAAAACATAAGATTGCTAACTCCATGGATCCGGCACAGCTCAATGCCCTGCAGCCGTATCGGTTCTGGCCTTGTGCATTGTCCAAGGGTCCACCCAAACCCTACAAAACATAACAGATTGCTAACTCCATGGATCCAACACAGCTCAATGCCCTGCAGGCCGTACCGGGCCTGGCCCTGCGCATTGCTGAACAACAAGACATATTGGAGAAACTCACTTCTGCATACCATCAGCTACACGCACAGAAGAATCAAGGCGCTACTTCCAGTAATGAAGGTCAGTTACCTGAAGTAACTTTAAAGACAACTGTACCTCTGGCTGCTCCAGTTTGTTTCTCTGGAGAGAAAGATGGCTTCCAATTGGAGAGATTCAAAGGCCTAGAGGTTTTCTAAATCAGTGCTGCATGCATTTCACATTACAGCCTTCTCATTTCACCATGGCTTATGCCAAGACTACATACATTCTATCTTATCTTGATGGAAGGGCCTTGTCTTGGGCCTCTATGCTGTGAGAATGTAATTTTTGCAGGATATTGACGGATTTCTGGATTTGTTTGAGTGACTGTGGCTGGTTCTACCCTTGTGGACCTGAAGCAAGGCAACCGACCACTGGCTGATTTTGCAATAGAGTTCAAGACTCTTGCTGCACAACTATGCTGGGATTCCAAATGCCTGAAAACCCTCTTCTTCACTCACTTTAAAGACAAGCTGGCCGCTCTTGAGACACCTAACTCGCTGGATGAACTAGTGGCTTTGGCTACTAGAATTGACCACCGGCTCCGTGATAAGGTGAAAGAGCTCAAGCCTACCACCAGACCAGTTCAGAAGGAGGTTCATGCTAAACCTGCACTCCAGACAGTCCTAGCAATACCAATCGCCAGTGGAGAAGAACCAATGCAACTTGGTCACAGTCACCTGACTTCAAAAGAGAGAAGACTTCGAAGAGGCATGGCCTGTGTATGTACTGTGGACAGACTGGTCACGATGTCCCAACATTCCCAATTCGTCCGGGAAACGGACGGGCCTAAGTCCTGCAGGAGGACTGTTCTTAGGCCTTACAGAAGGGATTCATTCTACCATCAAAGTCTCCAGCCGGCGCAGGTTTCTTCTTCATGGTGAAGAAGGATGGTACCTTGCGTCCTTGTATCGACTATCAAGGTCTGAATGAGATCACGATCAAAGACCGATATCCCCTGCCTTCAATCTCAGAGCTATTCAACTGGCTTCAAGGTGCCAAAATATTTTCAAAACTTGACCTGAAGGGGGCCTACAACTTAATTCGCATTCACAGTGGTGATGAATGGAAAACAGCCTTCAATACTCGAGATGGTCATTTCGAGTACTTAGTAATGCCTTTCGACCTGTGCAACGCACCCGCAGTGTTCCAGAACATGATGAACGACATATTGCGTAGAGATGTGCTTCGTTTTTTTCTACCGGGTCGTTTTTTGACTCGGATACTTCGTGGTAAAATTTGGGTTTTCTCGTTTCGTTTTTTTGAAAAACGAAACGAGGAAACCCGAAACCGAGCCAAAAAATGAAGTGGGAAACGAAGCTAAAAAAACCCCACCCCAAGCATTTAAAAGCATTTTCGTACATACATACAAACTCCGACAACAAAATCGCTCCCAGACCCCCGCTGGACCCCCAGGGATTATTGGCAAGCCTTGGGGGGGGGGGGTCAGGGGCCCCCTCCTGACCCCCAAGGCTTGCCAATAATCCCTGGGGGTCCAGTGGGGGTCCGGGAGCGATTTCGTTGTCGGCTGCCAGAAATCAAAATGGCGCCGATAACCTTTGCCAATACTATATCACAGGGGCTTTCGGCGCCATTGGTCGGTTCTCCTACCATGTGACAGGGGCTGACCAATGGCGCCGGTAGCCCCTGTGACATAGTAGTTCAGAGGCTGTTCGGCACCATTTTGAGGAGCAAGGCTGACAATGGCGCACATGTGCACAGAGGAACAAATGGCACCCGGGACCCCGCTGGACCACCAGGGATGTTCGTAAGTCTTGGGGAGGGATCGGGATGGGGGGGGGGGGTGGTTGTATTATAGGTAATCTTAATGTTTGGGGTGGTTTGGGGTGGTTTTTAAATTGAAAAAAAAAATTTGCCTCTCTCCCCATGCAATCCCGAAAAACGGATTTTCCCCGAAGTACGGTGAAAATCCTTTTCGGGTTTCGGGGCCCCCGAAACACGACGAACTAGGCAATTTTGTTGTAATTGCCTAGTTCGTGATAAACGATTACACATCTCTAATATTGCGGGACCTGTTCTACAAGAGTGTCGTGGTATACCTAGATGATATCCTGATATTTTCACAGGACTTGTCTACCTATCTAGAGGACGTTAAACAAGTTCTACAAAGACTACAAGAACATCGGCTGTACACCAAGCTATCCAAGTGTGAATTCTATAAAGACTCTGTGCCTTTTCTTTGCTACATTGTGTCTAAAGATGGCTTCCAGTTGGATCCCCAAAAACTCGAGTGTATTAAAAATTGGTCCTAACCTACCAGCCTGAAGGCCCTGTGATGACTTTTGGGGTTCACCAATTATTATAGAAGCTTTATAAAGAACTACTCTTCTTTAACTGTGCCCTTGACTGCCATGACCCGGAAGGGGGCCAACGCTTCTAAATGGTCTGCGGAGGCCATTTCTGTGTTCGAGAATTTAAAGATTGCTTTTTCCACCGAACCCTGTCTGCATCATCCAGACCCCAACAAGCCATTCATCATAGAGGTTGACTCCTCTGATGTTGGTGTGGGGGCTTTATTGAGCCAAACTGGAGACACCAAATCATTACGTCCCTGCTCTTTCATCTCGCGACATTTCTCTATGGCAGAGAAGAACTATGGGATCAGAGATAAAGAACTCCTGGCTATTAAATTGGCATTCGAGGAATGGCAGCCTTGGCTCGAAGGCGCTCAACATCAAATTACTGTGTTTATGGATCATAAGAATCTAGAGTATCTCCACCATGCACAAAGTCTTAACCATAGACAAGCCAGATGCTCCTTATTTTTTAACCGTTTTGACTTTGTGCTCAAATATTGCCCTGGAGACAAGAATACCAGAGCTGATGCCCTGTCATGCTCCTTTCTCTCGGAGGATGTTCCCGAAGAACCTCAGCACATAATCGACCTGAAGAAAGTCATCTTGGATGCTACCCACTCTGTACCCGCTGGTAAAACCATCGTGCCTAAACATCTCAGGAAGAAAGTGCTCTATTGGGCTCACGATTCCAAGCTGGCTGGCCATCCTGGTCAACACCATACCCTGCTGAAGCTCCAGAAGTATTATTGGTGGCCAACGATCAAGGAAGATACATTCTCCTATGTGGCATCTTGTGCCAACTGTTCCAAGCACAAACCTACTTCTGGCCAACCGTGGGGATTGCTGCAACCGCTTCCAGCTCCGGAGCAGCCCTGGATGCATACCGCTACTGACTTTGTAATTGATCTTCCTCCCTCTGGAAGTATGAATACCATCTGGGTCACAGTCGACCGCTTCAGCAAGATGGCCCACTTCGTGGTGCTGCCTGGCTTACCTTCAGCCTTGGAGATTGCGAAGCTCTTCATAACCCACATCTTTCGCCTTCACGGCCTACCGAAGCACATAGTATCGGACCGAGGATCACAATTCACGGAACAATTCTGGAGGGCCTTGTGCTAACTCTTCGACATGTCTCTAGACCAGTGGTTCTCAACCTTTTTTTGGCCGGGACACACCTGACAGATGGTTCTCACATGCGTGACACACTGAGCATGTGACCGTCACGGGGCTAAATGTAAACATGCACTCTGCATCCACAGGAATCCCCTCAACCCCCCGCAATGAGTGCAGAGCAGATCTAGGGCATTACCCTGTACAACTCGCCATACAAAAAAAGATATTCTGGTTCTGATGACATCCCAGTAAAAGCAAAACAAACTCCCTTTACTACCAGGCACAATAGCCCTTCTTATGAAAAGACAGTAATTTACCACTAATGCATATCCTATTGAGAAAACACAACAAATAAGATTGATACAAAAGCCTACATGCTAGTAAAATATCTCACCTCTGTCACACACCCAGAACTGACCTTCACCAAGTACAGAAAGACCACACATTATAAATATGGAGACAGAAACTGGAATGGAAAACCAAAAAAGCCACTCTGCATGCAGTGCAAACCTAGAGAAATGGAAAGAGAAATATAGCACCTAACATAGTCCCAGGATCTGCAATAATGCACACAAACTAACCCGCACAAAGATACACCTGTATTATGGAACACACTCAACCAGTAACAACCCTATCTAAGGAATACAACTATTAAACCAGGCCCTAAACACTAATACATTTCCTATTGGGAAAACAGAATAAGCCAAGCTGCTATAGCGCCCCACACAGAAATAATTGTAAAGCTTTACTAAAAATGTTACAAAACAGCTGCTGAACAGAATATCCAACAATTAAAAACTCATAAAAATTATTAAAACATGTCCAAATATCAATAAAATATTTCAAAACAGCAGACATCGCATAATACCCAATAATTAAAATGGCAATCAAGAAAAATAAATTTAAAAAGCCACCTTTTCTTACCCTCTCCAGCAACTCTCCTACTCCTTTCCCTTCCAGGCCAATAGCACTCACAGGAAGCAGCAAGGGCTGCTGAAGCTCTGTCCTCACAGTCCTCTTCCTTAGCGCCCACAACCAGTCACTCACACACATAACTCCAATTAGACCCCACGAACAGTCTCGGTCTCTCTCACCTCCCTGACCAGTCTCTCTCTCAATCACACTCATGGTCTCTTATATACAAGCTCTCAATCACACACAAATGCTCTCACACCCACACCAGCTCTCACCCAGGCTTCCATTCACACCCACACACACCAGCTCTCACCCAAGCACCCATTCACACCCACACACACCACCTCTCACCCAAGCACCCACACACACCAGCTCTCACCCAGGCTCTCATTCACACACAGACACCCCAGCTCTCACCCAGGCACTCATTCACACACAGACACCCCAGCTCTCACCCAGGCACTCATTCACACACAGACACCCCAGCTCTCACCCAGGCACTCATTCACACACAGACACACCAGCTCTCACCCAGGCACCCATTCACACCAGTTCTCACCCAGGCTTCCATTCACACCAGCTCTCACTCAGGCACCCATTCACACACAGAGACACCAGCTCTCACCCAGGCACCCATTCACACACAGAGACACCAGCTCTCACCCAGGCACCCATTCACACACAGACACACCAGTTCTCACCCAGGCACCCATTCACACCAGTTCTCACCCAGGCTCCCATTCACACCAGTTCTCACCCAGGCTTCCATTCACACCAGTTCTCAACCAGGCACCCATTCACACACAGACACATCAGTTCTCAACCAGGCACCCATTCACACACAGACACACCAGCTCTCACCCAGGCACCCATTCACACCCACACACACCACCTCTCACCCAGGCACCCATTCACACCCACACACACCACCTCTCACCCAGGCACCCATTCACACCCACACACACCACCTCTCACCCAGGCACCCATTCACACCCACACACACCACCTCTCACCCAGGCACCCATTCACACCAGCTTTCAGCCAGGCACTCATTCACACACAGACGCACCGGCTCTCACCCAGGCACTCATTCACACACACAGACGCACCCGCTCTCACCCAGGCACTCATTCACGCACAGACGCACCCGCTCTCACCCAGGCACTCATCCACACACACAGACGCACCCGCTCTCACCCAGGCACTCATTCACGCACACAGTCGCTCCCGCTCTCACCCAGGCACTCATCCACGCACAGACACACCCGCTCTCACCCAGGCACTCATCCACACACACAGACGCACCCGCTCTCACCCAGGCACTCATCCACACACACAGATGCACCCGCTCTCACCCAGGCACTCATCCACGCACAGACGCACCCGCTCTCACCAAAAACTTCTTCTTCCTTCGCTGCAGGGATGGGCTCCAGTTCCGCCGCGGCTTTACTCCGGCGGGCCTTCTTTTTTCGCCACTGCGGGAATGGGCTCCCGTGGTGGCCTCGGTCGGGTTTCCTCTTCGCCGCCACAGGCTGTGGCGGCCTTGCTTTGTCGGGGTCAGGTCTCCTCTTCGCCGCCATGGGAATGGGCTCCCATGGCGGCTTTGCTTCGTCGGGTGTCGGGTTTCCTCTTCATTGCGCGATCTTGCTTCGTCAGAGTTCAAAATTCCTCCCTGCCTGCCTCACCGGCCAATCAAAGGCTTCCTCCCTTCTTCCTACTCCCACTGGTAGGGAGGAGGCTTCCGATTGGCCTGCGCGGGGGCAGGCAGAATGAAGGAGGCTTCCCATTGTGTAATGGGGGTAGGAAGAACGAAGGCTTCCAATTGGCCCGCGTGTGCTGGAAAAAGGCAAAAGGAAAGTAGAACGGGGTAGTGGGACACCGGGAGACGCGACACACCTGGCGGTGTTTGGCGACACACTAGTGTGTCGCGACACACCGGTTGAGAAGCGCTGCTCTAGACTATACATCAGCCTATCATCCTTAATCAAATGGCCAAACAGAATGGATGAATAGGACCCTGAAACAGTTCATTCGGGCCTATGTGAATTGCTGTCAGAATAACTGGGCCGAACTGTTATCATGGGCTGAATTTGCCATTAATTCTCATCCAGCAACATCCACTGGATCAACACCTTTTGAAGTGGTATATGGACATTTACCACCACCACCACTTCCACTGAAGCTCTCAGTGACATCCCCAGCAGCTCAATCCACTGCTGATGATATCCATCAATTATGGACTCAGACGAAAGAAATGGTACTCAAAGTGAGTGATCGAGCTAAAAGATGTTACGACACTCACCATTCCAAAGACCCTATCTTTGAACCTGGAGACAAAGTCTGGCTTTCCACTAAGCATTTTAGACTGAAGTTACCCTCCACTCGATTTGCTCCTCGCTTGGTTGGACCATTTCCAATCCTCCAATGTCTTGGCAACATCACTTACAGTCTGAAGCTACCACCTGGATTAAACATCCACAATGCATTTCATGTTTCACTTCTGAAACCACTCATTCTCAGTGAGTTCTCTTCCAAGTCTCAGGAACCATCAATGCAGAAGATGACCTAGAATACAAAGTCAAAGTCATTCTTGATGTCCGAAGATGAGGCAAGACTTGGGAATACCTTCTTTCATGGGAAGGTTTCGGCCCCGAAGAAAATTCTTGGGAGCCTCTGGTAAATATCCTTGACAAAGAGATGCTCCATCAGTTCCATCTCTCGTATCCTTGGAAACCAAAACCTGGTACCCGCAGAGGAGACCGCCCTTTGAAGGGGGGTACTGTTGCAACTGTAGTGGCCCAACGGCTTCACTCCACCTACCTTTCTTTTTCTGCAACTCCTCTTGATCCCTGTGGACGTCTGGCTGCCACAGCATCTGCCCGCTGTCCTCTCCAGCATCCCCGGACCGGTTTGGGCGCTGCCTCCCACCATGCTCCTCAGGTACCTTAGGGCACGCACGCCATGTGGCCCTCATTCTTATTTCCTCTATGGTGTGAACCTCAGGGGCGTCCCCTGTGATGACGTCACACTGCCCCAATATTTAAGCCTATTGTTTATTGCTAGCCTTTGAGTTAGCAAGGGAATTCCTACAGATGGGATTCACTTTCCGTACCCAGCTACTCTGCCTCCAACTTCTATTTGGACTCTTTGCTGTTAACGAGGTACCCGCTCCTCGGGGGCCTCTCTGCTCTTTCAGGTCGCTATCAGGAACTGGTACTCGCTCCTCAAGGGCCCATGTTCCCTGACTCGCTGCCTGTGTCCATCTCCTCTTCTACTTGGAAGATTTTGCTATAACATACAGTACTTGTCAATACAGAATTGTACTCAAATCCACATGAACTGTAGAAAATTAGGAGGTCCATTTTCAACTGCCATGTGGCTCATCTAGTTAGCTGGATTAACATATCCAGCTAACTAGTGGGGTATATTAAAATTAACCGGTTATGTCTAACTGGATAACTTTAGGACAGCCCTACAGCCTAACCAGAGTTAGCCAATTAGGTTAGCCAGCTAAGTCCAACTATCAGAGTTAGACATAATCGGTTAACTTTAATATACCCTACTAGTTAGCCGGATATGTCTATCCAGATAACAAATTGAGCCACATAGCGGCTGAAAATGGACTCCCTAATTTTTTACAGTTCATGTGGATATGAATGAACTTCTATATTGACAAGTACTGTATGTCTGAAGTTCCTGAAGTGATGAGAGCTGTAAATTTAAAGGGAAAGAGATAGAGTAGCTGTGAGGAGAAGTAAATGAATGTGACATGCCCTTTGGATAAAAGAAAGGAAAGTGTGAGTATGGGTGAGAAAAATGATGATATGAAGTCAATTAAGAGGAGAAATGGAAGTAAAACAGGAAAATATAAGCACTATGTGATAGGGATGTGAATCGTGTCCTCGATCGTCTTAACGATCGATTTCGGCTGGGAGGGGGAGGGAATCGTATTGTTGCCGTTTGGGGGGGTAAAATATCGTGAAAAATCGTTAAAAATCGTTAAAAATCGAAAAATCGAAAAATCGAAAAACCGGCACATTAAAACCCCCTAAAACCCACCCCCGACCCTTTAAATTAAATCCCCCACCAAATAACTTAAATAACCTGCGGGTCCAGCGGCGGTCCGGAACGGCAGCGGTCCGGAACGGGCTCCTGCTCTGAATCTTGTCGTCTTCAGCCGGCGCCATTTTCCAAAATGGCGCCGAAAATGGCGGCGGCCATAGACGAAAAAGATTGGACGGCAGGAGGTCCTTCCGGACCCCCGCTGGACTTTTGGCAAGTCTCGTGGGGGTCAGGAGGCCCCCCACAAGCTGGCCAAAAGTTCCTGGAGGTCCAGCGGGGGTCAGGGAGCGATTTCCCGCCGCGAATCGTTTTCGTACGGAAAATGGCGCCGGCAGGAGATCGACTGCAGGAGGTCGTTCAGCGAGGGTTCCGGCGCCTCGCTGAACGACCTCCTGCAGTCGATCTCCTGCCGGCGCCATTTTCCGTACGAAAACGATTCGCGGCGGGAAATCGCTCCCTGACCCCCGCTGGACCTCCAGGAACTTTTGGCCAGCTTGTGGGGGGCCTCCTGACCCCCACGAGACTTGCCAAAAGTCCAGCGGGGGTCCGGAAGGACCTCCTGCCGTCCAATCTTTTTCGTCTATGGCCGCCGCCATTTTAGGCGCCATTTTGGAAAATGGCGCCGGCTGAAGACGACAAGATTCAGAGCAGGAGCCCGTTCCGGACCGCTGCCGTTCCGGACCGCCGCTGGACCCGCAGGTTATTTAAGTTATTTGGGGGGGGGTTCGGGAGGGTGGGGGATTTAATTTAAAGGGTCGGGGGTGGGTTTTAGGGGGTTTTAGTGTGCCGGCTCACGATTCTAACGATTTATAACGATAAATCGTTAGAATCTGTATTGTATTGTGTTCCATAACGGTTTAAGACGATATTAAAATTATCGGACGATAATTTTAATCGTCCTAAAACGATTCACATCCCTACTATGTGAAAGAAGAGAAATAAAGGAAAGTAATTCAGTAGAGGGGTGTGGAGGGTATGGGTTGGTAATTGGTGAGAGATAAAGGGATTATAACAGAATGACCAACTGAAGTCAGGGCATGATATTCCTTTATCTAAGGATTGCAGTTCACCAGTGTTGGCCAATGACAATATTGTGCCATATCTGATTTATCAAAGATAAGTATGGTATGTTTGTACAGATGCCTGGGCTTTTACAACAAGCTGAATAAGACAAGAATGGTAACCACATTAATGGCGCAAGGAAAATAAAACAGTTGTTGAGGCTCATGTCAGTGTGTCTAATCTAGATGTGCAGCACTGAACCATAGAGGACAGGAAGAAAAAGTTTGTGTATTGTAGTCTAAATTGAAAGAGAAAGTGGTAGGGATGTGAATCGTTTTTCAACGATTAAAATTATCGTCCGATAATGTTAATATCGTCTTAAATCGTTATAGAACACGATACAATAGAAATTCTAACGATTTATCGTTAAAAATTGTTAAATCGTGTTAGTGCGCACTAACGGGAGTTAGTGCGCACTAACTCCCAGTTAGTGCGCACTAACTCGATTTAGTGCGCACTAACTGAAAATGATACAAATAAACACTTTCCAGGTCACTGAAGGTCAGTTAGGAATGAATATGTGTTCCTATTGGCTGGCTGCCCTCTTATCTATTGATGTTACCAAGGTTACCACTGAGGTGATGGTTGGGGGGATGGGAAATGGAACTGGAAACTAACGAACACCAACAGAAAATGAAACAAAGTGTTCACACTTCCCAGGTCAGTAAAGGTCACTTAGGAATGAATATGTATTCCTATTGGCTGGCTGTGCTCTTATCTATTGATGTTACCAAGGCTAACACTGAGGTAATGGTTGGGGGGATGTGAAATGGAAACAGTTGGAAGCTTGACAAAAAAAGTAATGTAATGATCAGCACTCACGTGACTAGAACTTGTTTGTTTATTATTTTTGTTAGCAGGCACCTGAAATGCTAGTGCATGTTGAATTTGCCAATCACTGTGCATTTTAGAAAGGTGGTCCTGGCTGGAACTGTACACAGTTCAAATATATGTAATTGATTGTTGGTAAGTGTAGATTTTAAGTGATTTTCCTGCACACAGTGCCCTAACCCTGGCACCAGGGGTGTTGTGATCTTCCTGCACACAGTGCCCTAACCCTGATACCAGTCTGAGACAGCTCCCTCCCTGCATTACTAGTGAGAGGCTGGCTTCACAGACAGGGGGGAGCTGCCGGACCCTCACTCCTGACTTCCCCCATGTCCCAGCTAGTGAATGGTGTGTGGGTGAGGGGGGGGGGAGGATGGTGAAGTCTGAGACAGCTCCCTCCCTGCATTACTAGTGAGAGGCTGGCTTCACAGACAGGGGGGAGCTGCCTGACCCTCACTCCTGACTTCCCCCATGTCCCAGCTAGTGAATGGAGTGTGGGTGAGGGGGGGGGGAGGAGGATGGTGAAGTCTGAGACAGCTCCCTCCCTGCATTACTAGTGAGAGGCTGGCTTCACAGACAGGGGGGAGCTGCCTGACCCTCACTCCTGACTTCCCCCATGTCCCAGCTAGTGAATGGTGTGTGGGTGAGGGGGGGGGAGGAGGATGGTGAAGTCTGAGACAGCTCCCTCCCTGCATTACTAGTGAGAGGCTGGCTTCACAGACAGGGGGGAGCTGCCTGACCCTCACTCCTCCGGGGTGATCTTCCTGCACACAGTGCCCTATCCCTGATACCAGGGGTGTTGTGATCTTCCTGCATGCAGTGCCCTATCCCTATTAATACCAGGAGTGTTGTGATCTTCCTGCATGCAGTGCCCTATCCCTATTAATACCAGGAGTGTTGTGATCTTCCTGCATGCAGTGCCCTATCCCTGATACCGGGATGTGTGCAAGAAGATCCCAACACCCCCGGTATCAGGAATAGGGCACTGTGTGCAGGAAGATCACAATACCCCTGGTATCAGGGTTAGGGCACAAGTTCTAGTCACATTGACTGATCACATTACTTGTTTTGTCAAGCTACCAACTGTTTCCATTTCCCATCCCCCATATACTGTCAGTGGGAAGCTTGGTAACATGAATAAATAAGAGGGCAGCCAATAGGAATACATATTCATTCCTAAACTGACCTTAACTGACCTGAAAAGTGTCAAATTGTATCATTTTCAGTTAGTGCGCACTAACTCTCCGTTAGTGCGCACTAATCGGAAAAAACGATTTTTAACGATTTTTTAACTAAAAAATCGTGCCTAACACGATTTTCATGCCCTGCCACACGATTTCTATCGTTAAGACGATATGGAAAACGATTCACATCCCTAGAAAGTGGTGACACAAAAGACTTATGCAGTATGGGATGGTGAAAGAACTCCAAGAAAAAGACAGAACACCGTGCCTGTAATACTTACACTTTAGAAAGACAAAAATGTTTTCTGGACCAGTTGCTACTGGAGGATTTAAAAAGAATCCATGAAGGCATCAAAATGAGAGCTATGGAAAGGGAAGAATTGGTGCAATTATATATGATAAATGCAATGCCATGCCATGCAAGTATGTATACTATTGCAGTGTTCAAGCTCAAGGCACATCTATTTTAATGAAAATATTGTGGGACACATTATCCTCCATGAAGCAGATAGTACAGACATGGAGAGAACCCATATAGCTAAAAGAAAAGCTAGGGAAGCACTGAGAGCCCCACCTGGCTCTCTCCAGATTTTAAAATAAAGGGAGAGTGGGTAGAGACATAAATGAACCCATCATGATGGACCTGCTCCCTATATCTACAAGAGCAGGATATGAGAGAAATCAATGTTGTGCTGGTAGTGGCTTGGTTAATTATCTTGGCTGCCGCATATGACTACCAGAGCACCTCCATCGTAGATACCTCCAACACTCAGAGGAAATCACTTACAATACACAGTGCACACTGTCCCCATCTCACTCAGCCTGAGGATAGAACAGATGTTGAAATGCCTCAGAAGAGGAGGAGGTGCTGCTTTGTGCAATGTATGCACTGCACAAACCAGGGCTCAGCTATCCATGCCCATTAATTACAACACTTGGGATTCATGCTGTAGATAGGAAGAAGAGGCATGCATGATTACACATGTTCTCAAAAAGAACTCCTACAAGTTTTACCACCAGTGTTGTCTCTTGTTGCTATGAGATGCTGAAGGCAGAACCTAGGCACTGGCCTGAATGTGAGCAGCAAGCAGTGTTGGCTTTTCCATGGCACACCTGATCAGGTTTGAAGGCATATAAGTTAGGAAATACTTTATTAATGTTTAGATGGATTAAATAGCATATTAAACAAAGTGTTATGTCTATGGTAGATGGAGAAATGATGACTGCAGTGTAAAATTATTCCGGTTAGCATGAGCCCATTATCATGGGACCTTAGGTATGCATGCACCTTGGAATTGTTGCCTTTAGTGCAAGGTAGATAAGGAAGATGTCTTTCAATACCATGGTATCTTCTTCTGCCCAAAGAGCTATAAGGAAAGGGCACCTTGGAGAAGTCATTCATCCAGGCCTCTGGTCAGTTACTGTCTCTCAGACCACCTGGATAGCAGCTATGATCAGAAAGTAAAAACATACCAAGTAAGGGACAATTTTGAGTAGCCTGTGTAGTTTCAAAACACAACCTACTTTGTCTATGTACTTTTTAACTACTAGATGTGGTGGGTGGCTTTATTTGGGGTGGGGGTGGTGAGTTAAAATAGAACTTGTGCTTTTGAAAATCCAACATGCACATTCCAATTTACTGGCCTAAACCTAAACACAGCCCCAGGAAGTCCTCTTTTTAACTGTCGCAATGAAAACACCTCAGACGGTCTTCAGGGTGAAGCGTGCTCTCAGCATTTTGGGCAGCCCCCTTTTTATTGTAAAATCATTACATAGCATTGCATCGGATACATACGTCACATATTTACTGCTACAATATTTCCACAGAAATGTTTATGCTGACCTTTTACTACGTGGGTGCAAAGAGGTGCAAGCGGTCAATCTTCAGGCAGGGAGGGGGGAGGTCATTAGCTTGTCATGAGGCAATGGTACTGAGCTATCTAGGTGTGAAAAACCACATAAATGCTAGTAGGTCATAAACTAAGCTGGTGCTGCAAAGCTTTTGCTGCAAAGCTTTTGCCCTAGATATGTTCCTTGCAGACTTCCTGTTAGCTATAGACAGGAAGTATGTTTGCTTGCTAAAACTTGCTGCGGTCGGAGCAAAACAGTTTCTTTACGCTAAGAGTAGGTTTTAGACATGGGACAGATGTTGACCTTCTGAGGTGGCGTGCCATCTGTCAGGGAAGCCAAACACCCAACCCCCACATTTAACCAAACTAAAAGCGTGTACACTGCAGATGCCTGCATACAACTTTTAGTCACTCCAATGAGAGCGTTTGTAATAGCTCATTTTTAACTGTTGTTACACCTCACCCATTTTCTCTCAGTCTTCTAGTTCTTCCTCCAGCTCCATTCCCATTTTGACAAAGTCCACATTTTTGAAATTCAAAACCCAGATGTTTGACGTCTCTGTATCTGTTTGCTATATTAAACCATAACATCTGATGATCACTGGTGCCCAGGTGAGCACTTACCCAAACATTAGAGAAAGTATCCCCATTAGTGAGCACCAGGTCATTGGTTCCATTACCATTTGTTTGAGCAAATCCCCTTGAAGGGCATCCACTATTACTTCTTGTAGAATCTGCAGAAGGGATACTCCCATCCACATCTTGCAGATTAAAATCTCCAACAAGCAACACTTAATGCTTCTTTCCCACCTTTTGGATGTCTTCAATCAGATAACTGTCCAGTTCTTTTGTTTGAGTTGGAGACCTGTTGACTACACCAGTGTAAATGGAAGTGCCATCTCCTTTTTTTTAGGACAGCCCATAATTCTTTTTTTTTTTTAAGCCATGTCCCCTGTATTTCAGTTGCTTGGACATTGTTTTTAACATAAAGAGCTACCCCTTCTCCTTTTCTGTCCTCCCTGTCCTTCCTTAACAAGTTATAGCCTGGGATGGCCGTATGCTGATCATAAGACTCTGCGAACCAAGTTTTCTGTAACAACAACAAACCCATCTCCACCTTTAAGGCCTGCAGATTTTATTGCCCAGGCAACAAGTATTTGTGATCATAGATTTCCAACTTTTCTGCCTTGGGTAACTGATTCATCAAGATATTTCCCCATAGACACATAATGGGAGAAATGTCTTAGTGAATCAGACCCTTGGTCATGTCCGAATACAAGAAGAGTTTTATTCTATATGTCACCATTTCTTTCTAAAGTGAAAACCTGAATGAGGTATATTGACAATTTATTTTTTATATAGAATTCAAATTTTGAAGAACTAACAGCTTTCCATGAATGGAAGCATTCAGTTGATCAACATCTGTAATTTATGATGTTACGGCTGTGGCTGCTGTGCTACCGCCTCACCACCAGGGGTCCCTCTAGTGCTGACTTTCCTGACAGGCCCAGTCCATCTCCTATGTCCACTCTATGCTCTGGGTGTGCCCTCTTAACCCTGCCTGACAGTTGCCTCGGTGCTTCGGCATCGAGCTCACCTGGGCTCCCTGCTCTAGCCTGCCTTGCGTGGCCTTCGGGCCTATCCTTGCCTTGCCTTGCGTGGCCTTCGGGCCTATCCTTGCCTTGTCTTGCCTTGCGTGGCCTTCGGGCCTTTCCTTTCCTTGCCTTGCCTTGTGCGGCCTTTTGGCCTTCTTCCTTGATTTCCATACCTGGCCTACGGGCCTTCCGTGTGTGTGTGTGTGGCCTACGGGCCTTCTGACCTGCCTTGCCCCGCTATTGGTGTGTGGCCTACGGGCCTTCCGTGTGTGTGTGTGTGGCCTACGGGCCTTCTGACCTGCCTTGCCCCGCTATTGGTGTGTGGCCTACGGGCCTTCCGTGTGTGTGTGTGTGGCCTACGGGCCTTCTGACCTGCCTTGCCCCGCTATTGGTGTGTGGCCTACGGGCCCTCCGTGTGTGTGTGTGTGTGGCCTACGGGCCTTCTGACCTGCCCTGCCCTGCTTACTGTGCCCTGACCCAGCCTGGACCCAGACACTGCTGACTGCCGCCTGCCCTGACCCAGCCTGTACTTGACACTGCCACTTGCCGCCTGCCCTGACTCAGCCTGTACTTAGACACTGCCACTTGCCGCCTGCCCTGACCCAGCCTGAACCCAGACTCTGATTCTTGCTGCCTGCCCTGACCCAGCCTGGTACCTGACTCTGTTCGAGCTTCCTGTCTCTCTCCACCTGGAGCCACCCTGCTGGGTGGTGTGCACGACTCCTGTCCGGAGCCCAAGCGTAACAGTATGCCGAAGCCATCACATTTTCCAGGGGAAGAGATAGGTCTGTGTCCTGCCGGTGAGTCAACTTTTCACTAATTCAAGATGCCTCCTTCTTTAAAGTTTTATACCTGCCATTCCTGTCAGACTTTGAATTATCCAAGCTATCAGAACTGTCTAGCCTGTGAACTTGTTGGTCAGGAACACTGGTCATGCAATAACTGCAACAAGAAAAATGTCTCTGTCTATCAGGAGTGTTTGAACTGTCTGGCTCCTAAACCAGGGTGGTGGAAATGCTCCTGTCTCCCGTGTTTGTTACCTCCAGGCAAACCCTGCCCCTGTTGTTCTGCTCTAGGACCAGCTGTGCAATTAGAAAAAGCTATCAGCTCTCCTAACCAGTATTCTGTTTCTGGCTCAACTAAAACAGACATTTTTGCTGGCAGTTTGTGGGTAGAAAAACCCAGGACTTACCTGGCCAAGAAGGCTTCTGTGAGACCAGTGCTAGAGCCTCGGGAACAGGTTTCTCTACAACGGAGAGAGCTGATTAACTCTAGCAGGGCTCAGCTTCCCACAGCTGCCAAGTGGACACTAACGAGCACCTTCCCTAGACGTCCTAGAACTGCCTGTGCCTTCTCTAAACTGCTCCTCCAGAAACAAAATCAGGAGCATCAGACTTTGGCTCGAGGTATCAAGCCCACGGCAGTACTATCTGTGTCTTCCATGCACACTACCTTTAACCATGCTACTCTGCCATCTGAACCTGCTGCACTACCCCGAGAAGAGCCTGAGTCTGCTGAACCGGCCCTGCTGCCGTCCTCGGAGGGGTCCGCACCAGCCCTGCTGACAGACTTTCTAACTCTGCCATCTGAGCCTGCCGAACCGGCCCTGCTGCCGTCTTCAGAGGGGTCCGAACCAGTCCTACTGACAGACTTCCTGAGTCAGCCATCGGAGTCTGCTGAACTGGTCCTGCTGCCACCCCGGGAGGGGTCCATACCGGTCCTGCTGCCACCCCTGGAGGGGTCCATACCGGTCCTGCTGACGCCCCGAGAGGGGTCCGAGCCTGCTTCATCGCCCCGAGAGGGGTTCGAGCCTGCTTCATCGCCCCGAGAGGGGTCCGAGCCTGCTACAACGCCCCGAGAGGGGTTCGAGCCTGCTTCATCGCTCCGAGAGGGGTCCGAGCCTGCTACAATGCCCCGAGAGGGGTCCGAGCCTGCTTCATCGCCCCGAGAGGGGTCCGAGCCTGCTACAACGCCCCGAGAGGGGTCCGAGCCTGCTACAATGCCCCGAGAGGGGTCCGAGCCTGCTTCATCGCCCCGAGAGGGGTCCGAGCCTGTTACAACGCCCCGAGAGGGGTCCGAGCCTGCTTCATCGCCCCGAGAGGGGTTCGAGCCTGCTTCATCGCTCCGAGAGGGGTCCGAGCCTGCTACAATGCCCCGAGAGGGGTCCGAGCCTGCTTCATCGCCCCGAGAGGGGTCCGAGCCTGCTACAACTGCCCCGAGAGGGGTCCGAGCCTGCTACAATGCCCCGAGAGGGGTCCGAGCCTGCTTCATCGCCCCGAGAGGGGTCCGAGCCTGTTACAACGCCCCGAGAGGGGTCCAAGCCTGCTTCATCGCCCCGAGAGGGGTCCGAGCCTGCTTCATCGCCCCGAGAGGGGTCCGAGCCTGCTACAACGCCCCGAGAGGGGTCCGAGCCTGCTTCATCGCCCCGAGAGGGGTCCGAGCCTGTTACAACGCCCCGAGAGGGGTCCAAGCCTGCTTCATCGCCCCGAGAGGGGTCCGAGCCTGCTTCATCGCCCCGAGAGGGGTCCGAGCCTGCTACAACGCCCCGAGAGGGGTCCGAGCCTGCTTCATCGCCCCGAGAGGGGTTCGAGCCTGCTTCATCGCCCCGAGAGGGGTCCGAGCCTGCTACAATGCCCCGAGAGGGGTCCGAGCCTGCTTCATCGCCCCGAGAGGGGTCCGAGCCTGCTACAATGCCCCGAGAGGGGTCCGAGCCTGCTACAATGCCCCGAGAGGGGTTCGAGCCTGCTTCATCGCCCCGAGAGGGGTCCGAGCCTGCTACAACGCCCCGAGAGGGGTCCGAGCCTGCTACAATTGCCCGAGTAGGATCCGAGCCTGCTGTACTGGCCCAGCTGCCGCCCCTGGAGG
This sequence comes from Rhinatrema bivittatum, assembly GCF_901001135.1. Taxonomy (NCBI): domain Eukaryota; kingdom Metazoa; phylum Chordata; class Amphibia; order Gymnophiona; family Rhinatrematidae; genus Rhinatrema; species Rhinatrema bivittatum. The sequence goes on from NC_042616.1 coordinate 474,648,059, forward strand.
GGCCTGTACCGGTCTTAATGCCGACCTGGGAAGGGTCCGGACCGGTCCTACTATCGCCTCAAGAAGGGTTACGGACTATTTCTCTGCCCCAGGTGGGGCTTGTGTTCCCCTTGTCACCCCAGGAGGGGTTATGGAAATCTGCACCGCCTCTGCTACCCCAGGAGGGGTCTAACCCTGCCGCCTTGTCCCAGGAGGGGTTATGGACTATTTTTCTGCCCCAGGTTGGGGTTGTGTCTGCCTTATCACCCCAGGTGGGGTTATGGACTGCCTTATTTCCTCGGGAAGGAGTTGACCCTGCCGCATCACCCCCGGAGTGGTCTCCCGTTATTCTTGATTACCTCCTGCACAGATGGGATCCAGGAGGAGGGGGAGGCCTTGAGGAGGGGGTACTGTTACGGCTGTGGCTGCTGTGCTACCGCCTCACCACCAGGGGTCCCTCTAGTGCTGACTTTCCTGACAGGCCCAGTCCATCTCCTATGTCCACTCTATGCTCTGGGTGTGCCCTCTTAACCCTGCCTGACAGTTGCCTCGGTGCTTCGGCATCGAGCTCACCTGGGCTCCCTGCTCTAGCCTGCCTTGCGTGGCCTTCGGGCCTATCCTTGCCTTGCCTTGCGTGGCCTTCGGGCCTATCCTTGCCTTGTCTTGCCTTGCGTGGCCTTCGGGCCTTTCCTTTCCTTGCCTTGCCTTGTGCGGCCTTTTGGCCTTCTTCCTTGATTTCCATACCTGGCCTACGGGCCTTCCGTGTGTGTGTGTGTGGCCTACGGGCCTTCTGACCTGCCTTGCCCCGCTATTGGTGTGTGGCCTACGGGCCTTCCGTGTGTGTGTGTGTGGCCTACGGGCCTTCTGACCTGCCTTGCCCCGCTATTGGTGTGTGGCCTACGGGCCTTCCGTGTGTGTGTGTGTGGCCTACGGGCCTTCTGACCTGCCTTGCCCCGCTATTGGTGTGTGGCCTACGGGCCCTCCGTGTGTGTGTGTGTGTGGCCTACGGGCCTTCTGACCTGCCCTGCCCTGCTTACTGTGCCCTGACCCAGCCTGGACCCAGACACTGCTGACTGCCGCCTGCCCTGACCCAGCCTGTACTTGACACTGCCACTTGCCGCCTGCCCTGACTCAGCCTGTACTTAGACACTGCCACTTGCCGCCTGCCCTGACCCAGCCTGAACCCAGACTCTGATTCTTGCTGCCTGCCCTGACCCAGCCTGGTACCTGACTCTGTTCGAGCTTCCTGTCTCTCTCCACCTGGAGCCACCCTGCTGGGTGGTGTGCACGACTCCTGTCCGGAGCCCAAGCGTAACAGTGATGACTCATAATTTCATGCAAATTGCTTTTTTGGATCTGAGCATTTCCAGGACCTCCATGGGGTTATCAACCACTGTGTACTGCAAAAATACGGATCACAACAACTATCTGAAATTTCAATCTTTTCATCCCACTGCCTTTAAGAAGGAATTGCTGGTGAGCCAATTCTTTTGGATTAAGAGTGTCTTTTCTTCTGTGAATGAATTCAAGCAAGAAGCATCCATAGTGGCTCAGAGATAAAATCTGCCTATTGGAGAGCCCTATATTTGGACCATTCACCTTTATTGCAATATCGTTGCAAACCTGTGACTTTACAGATTACATGTGTCCTTCCACACTCTAATAATTCTGCCTTGGAGGAATCAAGTATAAGATGGCACTGCAGTGTCATGGAGTTATATCCAATTTTTTCAGAAACCCCTTGATTGCGTACAGAAGGGGGTAAGAATATTAAGAACTTGGTTGAATGGGCAATTTGCTAGAGCTGACAGAAGTCAGCCAACAGGTGTCATGGATTGCTCATTTTACTTGTAATAAATATGATATTTGTACCAACTCGTTAGTCGGCCAATTGCGGGAGCATCCGATACTGAAGATTGTATTCAAACGAACCCATTACACTGATTGCAATACACCAAATGTCATCTATTTCATCAAGTATAGCTGCTCCCTGCTGTACGTAGGTAGGACTTCACTTTCTTTAAAAGTCAGAATATGAGAACACCATAGCCATTTTAGGATGAAAAAGGAGGAAGCTCCCATTGTCAAACATTGTCTTTAGTTTCATCTATTTGAGGATTTATCCTGGTTGGTGATTGATTTGGTTATGACTCTCAGAAGAGATGGTGATATTTCTACAATTTTGAATTTCAAAGAGCAACAATGGATTTTTAAATTGAACACTATTTTTCCATTAGGAACGAATGAAGCAACTGACTGGCATATGTTGGGCTAAGTCTCGATTCATGATTGGCTAGAACATGCTGCCAGTTTTCTATTGGTCTATTGTTTCATATCCCTTGGAATTGGTCCATTTCATAATAAAATGTTAAAGAACATCTCGATTACGCACACGCCATGTTTTGCCGATAGGACATAGGAAGTGAAATGTTTTAAACCCGGTATATGTTTTGACTGTATAATTTCAAATAAGCAGGTTCTAAATGTGTGATTAAATTGTAAATTAATTTCCTTTAATATTTTCTTTTTATAAAGAAACAGTTAATGGCCCTGATGAAGAACCAAAACGCAATGCATCGGGTGTTTTGTTTGGTCAAACAACCAGAATTACTTACAGTTGTATTTTCCTTAAGTGAAAGTGGATACATCTGTCTGTGACTTTCTATGCGGTGTTTATAAGCAACTAAAATTAAGTTTACATTTTTTTTCTCATATGGACATTCGAAACCTATGATTATGACTAAAAGGGGAAAGTAATAGCACTAAATATTCCTATGTTCATCTATGGAACAATCATTTATGGCCAGATTTTTACTGGCCTGCGTGCGTAAAACACAGGGGTTATGCGTGCAGCCAGGCCTTGCACGCACTGCACACATTTTAAAAGGGGCCCGGCCACGCACATAGGGCCAGATATTCGTACCTACTCGCGGGCGTAGATTTGTGTGTGCAACCCTTAATTGGAACGGACTGGGAAGGAACTGGGGAAGTCCAACAATGCGTCGCCGTGTGAATTCGTAAAATTCTACCCCCCCCCCCCCCTGCACACACCAACTGGGATTTTATATTGTGTGCGCCAGCGCACACATATTATAAAATCATGCATTCATGTATGAGTGCCAGGTAATGCATGCACATGGACGCACATGCATTCTTTTTTAAAATCTACCCCTTAGTGAATAAGTGTACTTCACTGTATGATTGTCTCTTATAGTTAGCTCTTATGTCTTTGGTTCTTTCATTTTCTGTGATAAGTACAACCATATCATTTCACAATCCCCATTTTACCTGATTCTTTACTCCTTCCCTATTATCTGTTTTATCTCTTGCCCCCATCCTAAGAACATAAGAACATAAGAAAATGCCATACTGGGCCAGACCAAGGGTCCATCAAGCCCAGCATCCTGTTTCCAACAGTGGCCAATCCAGGCCATAAAAACCTGGCAATTACCCAAAAACTAAGTCTATTCCATGTTACCATTGCTAATGGCAATTCTCCTTTCTCCTCAGATTCTTCTCCTTTGTCATTCCACATCCTTTTTTTTATCTCCTACCCTTTTCCTCTCTTCCCTTATCTTCATCTCTTTCCTCCTCACTTTATCCATCAGGTTTCTTTACTGATTCCTCCCTCATCCTCATCCAGGATCTTTTCTTGCCCACTCCCTCTTCTCCTACTCCTTCTCTTCTCATCTCTTTTCATATGTCTCTCCTTGTTAAGCTACACTACTAAGTACAGAAGCATCATCCCATATACATGGTAAGAATACATGTTCCTAATTCCCAAGGTTGCTTCCTCCTCTCTCTCAAGTGCTTCCTTTCTAGAGAGAAAATGTACAGAAATGGGGCTAGAGCAACCATTCAGAGTGGAAACACACACTTCTTCCATCCATCTGCTCTTACCTTTTCTGCCAATGCTGATTTAAGGAGAGAGAATAGTGAGAAGGAGCAAATATGGGCTCAGGGTACTAATTGTCGTATCAAGCAAGTTACCTGATGTTTGTATAATCATACTGCTCAGATCAATGCCTTGTTAGATGTCTGGATGTAAATTCTATTTCTTCATTTCCCCTCTGCCATTGAAGCAATTAGCTGCCCTGGATATGAATTCAAAGTGAAATATCAGGCTTAATTTGTTAGGGGTAGTAACCGCGGCAATAAGCAAGCTACTCCCATGCTTATTTGTTTACCCATAACATGCAATTCAGTCCTTGTTGAGAACATAAGAACATAAGAAAATGCCATACTGGGTCAGACCAAGGGTCCACCAAGCCCAGCATCCTGTTTCCAACAGTGGCCAATCCAGGCCATAAGAACCTGGCAAGTACCCAAAAACTAAGTCTATTCCATGTTACCATTGCTAATGGCAGTGGCTATTCTCTAAGTGAACTTAATAGCAGGTAATGGACTTCTCCTCTAAGAACTTATCCAATCCTTTTTTAAACACAGCTATACTAACTGCACTAACCACATCCTCTGGCAACAAATTCCAGAGTTTAATTGTGCATTGAGTAAAAAAGAACTTTCTCCGATTAGTTTTAAATGTGCCCCATGCTAACTTCATGGAGTGCCCCCTAGTCTTTCTACTATCTGAAAGAGTAAATAACCGATTCACATCTACCCATTCTAGACCTCTCATAATTTTATAGGGGGATATGATAGAGATAGGTATCTCTATCATATCCCCCCTCAGCTGTCTCTTCTCCAAACTGAAAAGTCCTAACCTCTTTAGTCTTTCCTCATAGGGGAACTGTTCCATTAACCTTATCATTTTGGTAGCCTTTCTCTGTACCTTCTCCATCACAATTATATCTTTTTTGAGATGCGGTGACCAGAATTGTACACAGTATTCAAGGTGTGGTCTCACCATGGAGCGATACAGAGGCATTATGACATTTTCCGTTTTATTCACCATTCCCTTTCTAATAATTCCCAAAATTCTGTTTGCTTTTTTGACTGCCGCAGCACACTGAACCGACGATTTCAATGTGTTATCCACTAGGAGCCTAGATCTCTTTCTTGGGTTGTAGCACCTAATATGGAACCCAACATTATGTAATTATAGCATGGGTTATTTTTCCCTATATGCATCACCTTGCACTTATCCACATTAAATTTCATCTGCCATTTGGATACCCAATTTTCCAGTCTCACAAGGTCTTCCTGCAATTTATCACAATCTGCTTGTGATTTAACTACTCTGAACAATTTTGTGTCATCTGCAAATTTGATTATCTCACTTGTCGTATTTCTTTCCAGATCATTTATAAATATATTGAAAAGTAAGGGTCCCCATACAGATCCCTGAGGCACTCCACTGCCCACTCCCTTCCACTGAGAGAATTGTCCATTTAATCCTACTATCTGTTTCCTGTCTTTTAGCCAGTTTGTAATCCACGAAAGGACATCGCCACCTATCCCATGACTTTTTACTTTTCCTAGAAGCCTCTCATGAGGAACTTTGTCAAACGCCTTCTGAAAATCCAAGTATACTACATCTACCGGTTCAACTTTATCCACGTGTTTATTAACTCCTTCAAAAAAGTGAAGCAGATTTGTGAGGCAAGACTTGCCCTGGGTTAAGCCATGCTGACTTTGTTCCATTAAACCATGTCTTTCTATATGTCTGTGATTTTGATGTTTAGAACACTTTCTACTATTTTTCCTGGCACTGAAGTCAGGCTAACCGGTCTGTAGTTTCCCGGACCGCCCCTGGAGCCCTTTTTAAATATTGGGGTTACATTTGCTATCCTCCAGTCTTCAGATACAATGGGTGATTTTAATGATAGGTTACACATTTTTACTAATAGGTCTGAAATTTCATTTTTTAGTTCCTTCAGAACTCTGGGGTGTATACCATCCGGTCCAGGTGATTTACTACTCTTCAGTTTGTCAATCAGGCCTACCACATCTTCTAGGTTCACCGTGATTTGATTCAGTCCATCTGAATCATTACCCATGAAAACCTTTTCCATTGCGGGTACCTCCCCAACATCCTCTTCAGTAAACACCGAAGCAAAGAAATCATTTAATCTTTCCGCAATGGCCTTATCTTCTCTAAGTTCCCCTTTAACCCCTTGATCATCTAATGGTACAACTGACTCCCTCACAGGCTTTCTGCTTCGGAAATATTTCCAAAAGTTTTTACTATGAGTTTTTGCTTCTACAGCCAACTTCTTTTCAAATTCTCTCTTAGCCTGTCTTATCAATGTCTTACATTTAACTTGCCAATGTTTATGCTTTATCCTATTTTCTTCTGTTGGATCCTTCTTCCAATTTTTGAATGAAGATCTTTTGGCTAAAATAGCTTATTTCACCTCCCCTTTTAACCATGCCGGTAATCGTTTTGCCTTCTTTCCACCTTTCTTAATGTGTGGAATACATCTAGACTGTGCTTCTAGAATTGTATTTTTTAACAATGACCACGCCTCTTGTATATTTTTTACTTTTGTAGCTGCTCCTTTCAGTTTTTTTCTAACAATTTTTCTCATTTTATCAAAGTTTCCCTTTTGAAAGTTTAGCACAAGAGCCTTGGATTTGCACACTGTTCCTTTTCCAGTCATTAAATCAAATTTGATCATATTATGATCACTATTGCCAAGCGGCCCCACCACCGTTATCTCTCTCACCAAGTCCTGTGCTCCACTGAGAATTAGATCTAAAATTGCTCCCTCTCTCTTCGGTTCCTGAACCAATTGCTCCATAAAGATATCATTTATTCCATCCAGGAACGTTATCTCTCTAGCATGTCACGATGATACATTTACCCAGTCAATATTGTGGTAATTGAAGTCTCACACAAAAGACGTCGCAAACCACAAATTTTTCAATTTTATGTGCATAGAATTTATCTAGAAATGTGGACCATCATACCACCCTTTGTTGATTTAAGCAGTAAGCCAAACTTTCAACCACAATGGGTCACATTTAATCATCGGTCCAGTAAAGTCTTTAGTGGCTTGAAATTACTACTTTATTAAATTAATTTTTCTATTTTTCTTTTCTTTTATTGTAAAAATTTTTAATACTGATGGTATTCAATTGATAAATGCAGGACGGTATTTCCTTACTTGTGCTGAGCGCCGCCGCGCTTCCGAAACTTTGTCTGTAGCGCTGCCGCGCTTTGTAGATGAAGATGCTCAGGGAATTATTTTGAAGAGATAAACTTCCAATTGAGAATGCTCATGCAGTCCAACGTACGTTTCGCGTTTGCGCTGCTTCAGGCACTGGATCCACATCGGAAGGTTATTATACCTGAACTTGAAAAATGCAAGGTTAATTCCCGCCAAATTTACTCAGCGTTTAATGCCTCAGTATTGGCTCCCGTCAAGTTCATATGGTATTTAATACCTTTAAAAATAGAAATAGATATGATACCACATGTTTTTTACACATAACTTTTGCACAAAAACTTCTCAACATCGTATATGCACTTTTCCCAATGGGTTACAGAATTGACAAGTTTAAGATTCTTTAAAGTCCCATCTTACCGCATTCAGCCGCCTAGTCCTCTTATCAGCGTTTTGCTGAATTGCCGCGAGATCTGACAAGATTTTATATAGAATCACCCTACTGCACCTGTGTGCTTGATTTGGCAGACGAGTGGATTCACATGAAGTGAATCCACTCAATGTCCTTTTTGAGGCCATCAGGGGTCACTGTGTGCAATTTGAAAATCCAACGTTGTTCACATTGGTGCAGTTTTTTGACTCGATCTCCCTTCCTCCAGTGTGGTTTGATAACTTCTAAAATGGTCCATTTAATATCTGAAAAAATGTGATTACAATCTCTGAAATGTGTTACTAATGGTTCTTCAACACGACCCGTGTTGAGACAACATTTATGTTCGGTCAATCTAATTCTGAACGGACGTTTAGTCATGCCCACATAAATAAGTGGGCATGGGCAAATAATGGCATACACTACAAAAGGAGTTCTACATGTTGCTTGAGGCAGAGACACTGTCCGACCTGATGGTAATGTGATTGTTGTCTGTGGAGATTTCAGAGCACAGTGAGCACAATTTACACAATCATTAATAGGCTCCTCAATATGCAAAGATTCATGGAGGCTAGAATGTACCACCTGGTCTTTAATATTTCTGCCTCGAGAGTATGCTATCCGAATAGCATTTGAAAATCAATACATACAACAGAATCAATGGTCATCATTTTTGAAGTATTGGAAGAGATATATAGATGACGTGTTCATCATATGGGAAGGACCTCAAACAGCCCTTCTAGAATTTTATTCTTGGCTTAACAAATTGAATTCTTGTCTCAAATTCACTATGAACTTTCATCATCACCAAGTGTCTTATTTGGATATTCTCATTACCAAAAATGAAGATTCAGTAATCACTACTCTGTACCGCAAGCCCAATGACCGCAACAACCTTTTAAGATTTGTTAGTTTTCACCCCAGCACATTTAAGTTAAACTTACCTGTAGGCGAATTCATGCGCATACGACGATTATGCACAGATAATTCTGAATTTAAAAAACAAGCTCAAACTTTGGCAGAAAGATTTTTACAGCGAGGATATCCCCTATCCAGTGTCAAAAAAGCTTATTAACGGGCCCTTTATTCTAACCGGGATTTTTTGTTTTTACCAAGACAACGTGAGGATTCGAACCAGCAGACCCTGGTGATGAGACACACACTGACTACACCATTGATCAGCAAAGCTATTAGGAGACATTGGGCAAGCCTCCAAGAAATTCATCCCTTATTCAAGGAACCTATTCGGATAGCATACTCTCGAGGCAGAAATATTAAAGACCAGGTGGCAGGGATGTGCAGAGCAAAATTTTATGTTCATATTTCTTATGTCCGAAAGGGGGTCCCACTTGCGGCCAATATGGACATAAAAAAAATCCAATGAGTTGGGTATATGTACATATGTGCAAAAAAAAAATTTAAACCCCCTCACCCTCCTTAATCCCCCCCCCAGACTTACCACAACTCCCTGGTGATCGAGCGAGGAGTGAGGACGTCATTTCTGCAATCCTTGGCGAGAAGCATGTGACGTCGGCGGCACGTCGAGTGACGCCGGCGTCACATGCTTCTCGCCAAGGATTGCAGAAATGGCGTCCTCACTCCTCGCTCCATCACCAGGGAGTTGTGGTAAGTCGGGGGGGGGGGGGGATTAAGGAGGGTGAGGGGGTTTATATTTTTATTTTGGCTCAACAATCGCGATTTCCCACATATCCAACATATCTATGTTGGATATGTGGGAAATCCGATCGTTTATGTCGAATCAATTTTTTAAGTTAAAAAAAAATATGAGTTGCGTTTTACTAATGCGGTCAATCCGAATGCACACCCCTACCAGGTGGTACATTCTAGCCTCCATGAATCTTTGCATATTGATGAGCCTATTAATGATTGTGTAAATTGTGCTCACTGCGCTCTGAAATCTCCACAGACAACAATCACATTACCATCAGGTCGGACAGTGTCTCTGCCTCAAGCAACATGTAGAACTCCTTTTATAGTGTATGCCATTATTTGCCCATGCCCACTTATTTATGTGGGCATGACTAAACGTCCGTTCAGAATTAGATTGACCGAACATAAATGTTGTCTCAACACGGGTCGTGTTGAAGAACCATTAGTAACACATTTCAGAGATTGTTATCACATTTTTTCAGATATTAAATGGACCATTTTAGAAGTTATCAAACCACACTGGAGGAAGGGAGATCGAGTCAAAAAACTGCACCAATGTGAACAACGTTGGATTTTCAAATTGCACACAGTGACCCCTGGTGGCTTCAACAAGGAAATTGAGTGGATTCACTTCATGTGAATCCACTCGTCTGCCAAATCAAGCACACAGGTGCAGTAGGGTGATTCTATATAAAATCATGTCAGATCTTGCAGCAATTCAGCAGAACGCCGATAAGAGGACTAGGCGGCTGAACGCGGTAAGATGGGACTTTAAAGAATCTTAAACTTGTCAATTCTGTAACCCATTGGGAAAAGTGCATATACGATGTTGAGAAGTTTTTGTGCAAAAGTTATGTATAAAAAACATGTGGTATCATATCTATTTCTATTTTTAAAGGTATTAAATACCATATGAACTTGACGGAGCCAATACTGAGGCATTAAACGCTGAGTGAATTTGGCGGGAATTAACCTTGCATTTTTCAAGTTCAGGTATAATAACCTTCCAATGTGGATCCAGTCCCTGAAGCAGCGCAAACACGAAACGTACGTCGGACTGCATGAGCATTCTCAATTGGAAGTTTATCTCTTCAAAATAATTCCCTGAGCATCTTCGTCTACAAAGCGCGGCAGCGCTACAGACAAAGGTTCGGAAGTGCGGCGGCGCTCCGCACAAGTAAGGAAATACCATCCTGCATTTATCAATTGAATACCGTCAGTATTAAAATTTTTTACAATAAAAGAAAAGAAAAATAGAAAAATTAATTTAATAAAGTAGTAATTTCAAGCCACTAAAGACTTTACTGGACCTATGATTAAATGTGACCCGTTGTGGTTGAAAGTTTGGCTTACTGCCTAAATCATCCAAGGGTGGTATGATGGTCCACGTTTCTAGATAAATTCTATGCACATAAAATTGAAAAATTTGTGGTTTGCGACGTCTTTTGTGTGAGATAAGTGTAGCTCGTTGCACTTTAGCAATTAACTGTTCTTTTATAGTGGTAATTGAAGTCTCCCATTATTACCGCACTACCAATTTGGTTAGCTTCCTTAATTTCTCTTAGCAATTCACTGTCCGTCTCACCATCTTGACCTGGTGGATGGTAGTATACCCCTATCACTATAGTCTTCCCCGACACACAAGGGATTTCTACCCATAAAGATTCAATTGTGCATTTAGTCTCATGCAGGATGTTTATCCTGTTGGACTCTATGCCATCCCGGACATAAAGCGCCACACCTCCTCCCGGGTGCTTTTCTCTGTCATTGCGATATAATTTGTTGGTTGTTGTCTGAATATAAATCCTCTTTACTTCATTCCCTCTGCCATTGAAGCAGTGAACTGTGCTGGATATGCTTTCCAAGTGAAGTGACAGGCTTAATTGGTTTGGGGTACTAACCGCCGCAACAAACAAGCTACTCCCACACTTATTTGTTTACCCAGACTGTGCAATGCAGTCCTTGTTGGTTGTCTGAATGTAAATCCTCTTATCTTCATTCCCCCCTGCTGTTGAAGCAGAGATATACGCTGGATAAGCATTGAAAGTGAAGTGTTGGTTGTTGCCTGAATGCAAATCCTTTTTTTCCGCATTTCCTCTTGCCATTGAAGCATAGAGCAATGTTGGAGGCGCATTAACCATGTGAACATTTATTGAATAAGGGGGTTAATCACCAGATAGTAGCCCTCATTCCCGCAAGCCACCCCCATACCTCTTCTCTTCATTCCCATCCTCCAGGCTTTATGGATCCAGTGTTTATCCCACACCCCTTTAAAATCCTTCCTCTAGAAGGGCGTACCAGGCATCCACCACCCTCTCCATGAAGGGATATTTCCTGACATTGGTTATGAGTTTTCCTCCCTGGTTTTAAATCGTGACCTCTGGTTCTGCTGATTTTTTTCCAATGGGAAAGGTTTGTCATTGACTTTGGATCATTGAAACATTTCAAGTATCTAAATGTCTTTATCATATCACCCCTGTTCTTCCTTTCCTCCAGGGTATACATATTTAGATTCTTCAATCTCTCCTCATAAGTCATTCGATGAAGACCATCCACCTTTTTGGTCACCCTTCTCTGGACCGCCTCCATCCTGTCTCACTCCCTTCGGAGATATGGTCTCCAGAACTGAGCACAGTACTCCAGGTGAGGCCTCACAAGGACCTGTTCAAGGGGATAATTACTTCCCTTTACTTACTTGATATTTCTCTCTCTATGCAGCCCAGCATTCTTCTGGCTTTGGCTGTCGCCTTGACACATTGTTTCACCGACTTCAGATCGTTAGACACTATCACTCCAAGATCTCTCTCCCGCTCTGTGAACATCAGCCCTTCACCCCCCCATTGAATACATTTCTTTCGGATTTCCACACCCCATATGCATGACTCTGCATTTCTTGGCACTGAATCTCAGCTGCCATAACTTCGAACAGTCTTCCAGCTTCCTTAAATCATGTCTCATTCTCTCCACTCCTTCTGTTGCAGATCTTAGTATCATCTGCAAATAGACAAACCTTACCTTCTATCCCGTCCTCGATGTCACTCAGAAAGATATTGAACAGGACTGGTCCCAACACTGACCCTTGCTGCACTCCACTCATCACCGGTCTCTCTTTAGAGTAAGTTCCATTTCCCATCACACATTGTCGTCTGTCCTTCAACCAGTTTGCTATCCAGGCCACCGCCTTGGCATTCACACCCAAGCTTCTTGTTTTATTCACAAGCCTCCTGTGCGGGACCATATCATAAGCTTTGCTAAAATCCAAGTAGATGACATCGAGCACTCTTCCATGATCCAATTCCTTGGTCACCCAATCAAAAAAGTCGATCAGCTTCGTCTGACAGGACCTTCCCTTGGTGAAATCATGCTGCCTCTGGTCCAACAGATCTGCTGCTTGTAGATAGTTCACTATCTTTTCCTTTAGCAGAGTCTCCATTACTTTTCCCACCACCGAGGTAAGGCTAACCGGCCTGTAATTTCCAGCCTCCTCTCTGCTCCCACTCTTGTGAAGCGGGAACAAAGCATCTGTAGCTGGAGAAACTGTCTCAAAGCAAGATTCCTTTTAAATTGGACAGGATGAAAACTGTTATAGAAAACAAATTATTAAATTCATTAGAATTTTGGTAAATGGAAATTTTTAACCATGATTGATCTTTGAAAATCTTTATATCACGAAAAGCTATTTCTTGCTCATGAAAATTTAAAGTACATTTTAGATCAGACTCACAAGAAGTAAGCCAGGAATGAAACTGCAAGAGTGATGTTGATGAACCTTGCCAAACCATGAAGATGTCATCGATATAATGCTTCCAACATTTGATCTGTGTTTCCCATGGATTGCCAAGTAAATGTTGGGATTCAAAAGAAAAGACATAAATGTTGGTGAAAATAGGGTCCATCGCTGCTCCCATTGTACACGCATTTGTAAATAGAATTTGCCATCATAGGCAAAATAATTTTTGCTTAAAGCTAAAGAGGCTAATTCAGTTACATATGCCATCGATATTCACACTCCTTCGTCTCTAGTATTTCCTTATTCAATCTCATCCGAGGACCCTACTCTTGTATATATTACCAAAGATACCCAAGTCCATTTGAAATCCACCTGCGTGGCCGATTATATCAGCAAGAGACTCAGTACTTGAACCTATCTCCATATTTTTGGACAAAATTTTACAATCTTTGGTTCCACTAACTAACTCATACATTAAATATACCACTAGCATGATACATTTTTTACTCAATTGTTCTATTTTACTATATTGTTTATTGGCCACTTTTGACATTGAGTCTTTGTATACTGTTATTCTACAATTGCCTCTTTGATTGAAATTTTGAAAACTAGAGATTAGGAATGTGTATCATTTTTCAACGATTAAAATTATCGTCCGATAATTTTAAAATTGTCTTAAATCGTTAAAGAACACGATACAATAGGAATTCTAACGATTTATCGTTAAAACATCGTTAGTCGGGTTAGTGCGCACTAACAGAAAATGATACAAATTGACACTTTTCAGGTCAGTTAGGAATGAATATGTATTCCTATTGGCTGGCTGCCCTCTTATTTATTGATGTTACCAAGGTTCCCACTGAGGTGATGGTTGGGGGGATGGGAAATGGAAACGGTTGGTAGCTTGACAAAAAAAGTAATGTGATCAGTCAATGTGACTAGAACTTGTGCCTATCCCTGATACCGGGAGTGTTGTGATCTTCCTGCACACAGTTCCCTAACCCTGATACCGGGAGTGTTGTGATCTTCCTGCACGCAGTGCCCTAACCCTGATACCAGGGGTGTTGTGATCTTCCTGCACACAGTGCCCTAACCCTGATACCGGGAGTGTTGTGATCTTCCTGCACGCAGTGCCCTATCCCTGATACCAGGGGTGTTGTGATCTTCCTGCACTCAGTGCCATATCCCTGATACTGGGAGTGTTGTGATCTTCCTGCACACAGTGCCCTATCCCTGATACCGGGGTGTTGCGATCTTCCTGCACTGAGCAGGGATACAGCACTGCGTGCAGGAAGATCACAACACTCCCGGTATCAGGGATATGGCACTGAGTGCAGGAAGATTGCAACACCCCTGGTATCAGGGATATGGCACTGAGTGCAGGAAGATCACAACACCCCTTGTATCAGGGATAGGGCACTATTGCAGGAAGATCACAACACCCCTGGTATCAGGGTTAGGGCACCGTGTGCAGGAAGATCACAACACTCCCAGTATCAGGGATATAGCACTGACTGCAGGAAGATCACAACACCCCTGGTATCAGGGATATGGCACTGAGTGCAGGAAGATCACAACACCCCTTGTATCAGGGATAGGGCACTGTGTGCAGGAAGATCACAACACCCCTGGTATCAGGGTTAGGACACTGTGTGCAGGAAGATCACAACACTCCCAGTATCAGGGATATGGCACTGAGTAGAGATGTGAATCGTGTGATCGATTGTCTTAACGATCAATTTTGGCTGGGGGGGAGGGAATCGGATTGTCGCGGTTTTGTTTTTTTTTTAATCGTGTAAATCGTTTAAATCGTAAATCGGCACACTAAAACAACCCTAAAACCCACCCCGACCCTTTAAAATAAATCCCCCACCCTCCCGCACCGCCCCAAAATGTCTTAAATTACCTGGGGTCCAGTGGGGGGGTCCCGGTGTGATTTTCCACTCTCGGGCCATGGGTGCGTTAATAGCGGGGGTCTGGGAGCGACCTCCTGTACTCAAATCTTATTGCCGTATTGCAAAATGGTGCCGCCCATAGGGCCATACGGCCGGCGCCATTTTGTATAATGGCGCCGGCCGTATGGCCATATTGCCGTATTGCTAAATGGCGCCGGCCATATGGCCGTGTGGCCGGCGCCATTTTGCAATACGGCAATAAGATTTGAGTGCAGGAGGTCGCTTCCGGACCCCCGCTTGACTTTTGGCAAATCTTGTGGGGGTCAGGAGGCCCCCCCCCCAAGCTGGCCAAAAGTCCCTGGGGGTCCAGCGGGGGTCCGGGAGCGATCTCCTGCGCTAGTGACGGGGGACAGGAACCAAAATGGCGCCGGCGCTACCTTTGCCCTGTCATATGACAGGGCAAAGGTAGCGCCGGCGCCATTTGTATTAACGCACCCGTGGCCCGAGAGTGGAAGATCACACCGGGACCCCCCCACTGGACCCCAGGTAATTTAAGACATTTTGGGGGGGTTCGGGAGGGTGGGGGATTTATTTTAAAGGGTCGGGGTGGGTTTTAGGGTTGTTTTAGTGTGCCGGTTTTCCCACCCTCCCCCTTCCCCTCCCCCTTCCCCCGATTTACGATTTTTGATGATAAATCGGGGGAATTCCTAGTGTATATTGCCTCTAACTATTTTTGACAATTTAAAATATATCGGACGATATTTTAAATCGTCAAAAAAAGATTCACATCCCTAGCACTGAGTGCAGGAAGATCACAACACCCCTGGGACGCATCATCAGCGGCGCCCGTGTTGCTGCCGATGACCCGCCCCACTCTCGCCCTCCTCGCTCCAATCGTCCCGCTCGGCTCCTCCCCCCCCCCCCGATGGCCGCCGCACATCGCGGGTGGCGCGCCGTTACGGGGGTGGGCTCCGGCCAGTCGGCTTGGGCCCCTCTATATCCCTGTGGGCTTGTTTCCCTCCCTGGAAGTATTTTCTCAGTTGTCATAAGATGTATCACTTGTTTCTTCCATACTGCAGTAGGTAAATGCATGGGATGTGCTAAGGTAGCTCTTATATGTAGTCAAGACAGTGCTAGTTTCTGAAAAAATTACCTGATTTCTAAATCCAGTCCATACTGGCAATGTTTGAATATGGGCAGCATACTGCTTATCTTCTCATTCTGTTGTCTTTATTGATTTAGTCCCTGACAAATGTCCAAATAGTTTGCATAACTCTGGTCATAATTATCAAATAAAAATGTTCCTTTTTCAGTTCCTTTTTTCCTCCTCTAATTAGGTTTCTGGAGATGTATCAGGCTTGAGATCAGTACTACAGTAATGATTTGTCAATGGTATACATTTTCCATTGCTGTCTATGAAACAGGGTGACATAAGTGGTACTGAGCATATTTAAAAGAGACATTGTGATGAAGGAATTAGCAGAATGTCTATGAATATGTGTGTGTGTGTGTGTATGCATCTCCAATAACTTTTTTGTTTGGCGTCCTATCCACATCAGATTTTCAGGACGTGTCGGGAAGGTGAGGCGTAGGCATATGTATTCTGACAAGTTCGTATGTGTGTAAAGTTAGATCCACATGTATGTGCACATCCTGAAATGTAGGCTTCTTTAGTTCTGGATGGAACTTCTTTTAGAGTCATATCCTTAGGCTGAGCTGACATCACTGCATAAGCATGCTCATTATGCTTTCCCCTCCCACCTCTAGATGTTGGTGACACTAGAAGAGTGATTCTATATATTTATTTATTTATTTTATTTAAAACATTTCTATACCGGCCTTCATGAATGGGATTCATATCAGGCCGGTTTACATGGAACAGGGGAAACCAGAAGTAAAAATAAAACCGACTAAACATAAATAAGAAAGGTCGAAAATTCAAAGTTACAATAAACAGGGGTATTGAACTTGGGAGCTAGTGTAGCTAGGAATAAGTGAAGTAGGAGTAAGAGCGATAGAGATTAACTAGGTAATTATCAATTAATATGTTATGAAATTAATAGATATTAAGTTCCTTGATCTGGGTATGACGAGTTAATTTGTGTTAGGGGAAGGCTTGGAGGAAAAGCCTTATATATATATATATATATATCCAGAAAAGATAATTAAAGACATGCATACTGCACTGAAGCTTATAATTTACTGTGCAGGGGTTAGTTTAAATATCTTTGTAAAGTTATTTTATTGTTTTGTTTTCTAAAATTAGCATAGCCTCACAACTGCAGAATAAATAGTTGTTTTTGTTCACTAATGTCAGTGAATAACCTTCTCTTGGGAAAATGTTTCTCAGTTCTAAATTTATGGGAATTAAATATATTATTATAAATCTGTCTGTAGTATATTTCTAAATGTTGCTCATTTGTTTCTTTCAATCTTGCTTAATACACTGAAGTATCTTTCTGTTCTAATCCTCCAGCATGTATTTTATTAACTTGCTTTCTAAAGAAATTATATTGGACATGAAATATAAGAATCAGGACATAAACCTCATGCATTGTAATTTCTGGAAATATAAAGCATGGCCTAATTTCAGTGCCATGAAATGCAAATATAAAACAAAATATAAGTCAATTTTTATTGTTGTTGCAAGCAATAAATATGACATTTAATCAAGCACTTGTCTACAATGGCAGCCTGAATATGGTAACATACTGTTCTTCTATTAGCAGAGTAAAAGGATTTACTGGTGTGTCAAGAAATGTTATTTTTACCAATGCTGTTTTTCAATGAAACTAGAATAACACTGTCAAATAATTGCCCAGTCATTAGGAATTCATTAGGTAATTATTAGATGGTTATCATCTGTCATGATGAAAGTGATTCCTATGAAGGTGAATATTCTGCAGTTACTATTTAGAGTAGGCTCATTGTGGAAGAGATCTCTCTGAAACCTGATTAAATGAAATCAGCCCCAGGATTCTTAACTGCTCAGTCTGAAAAATGTACTTATTAACCATTCCAGTTTAATGGAAAATATATTTTATAGATTTTCATTTTTAATCTATTCTCAGACCTTTTTTACAGTAAAATTGCATAAAGCAAAAATCAACTTTTGTTCATTAAATTATCAAAGCAGTAACCATCAATTCTGCATGATAAATAGCTAATAATTTATGAAACAATTATAAGACATTCAAATGAAAATATATTTGAAATATATTGCTAAATCTCAGCTGCAACTAATTGTGCTAAATTGTTTGTTTATCCATATGTTGCAAATATATTGTTTGACTCCTTACTCTTAAATAAAAATAATTTCATGAATGTTATAATATATTCCACATAATTTTGAAATAGAGTATTATCTCTTTAGAATGAAAGAAAAATTGCAAACAGAAAAGACTGTTCTCACTATCTATAAAATGTTAGAAATAAAGTCATATATACAGATGTATGAATCTGTGAAAAATGTCCCATTTCAGACCCGCCCTCCCCCCCCCCCCCCCCCAACATATACATAGACCTAAGAAACCTGTAAAAAAATTCTAGAAGATGCTTTGAATCAGTTTGGCTAACATTCTGAGGTTTGGCAAACTGAATATCCACACGTATATTCCAAAGTATGTGTGCAGCTCACCTTGGTCAGGGGCTGTTACGGTTCACACATACTTCGGAATATGCGTGTGGATATTCTGAGGTATGCATGTATTAGGGATGTGCAATAGGGATGGATACATTCCATTCGGTATTTGTATTCATCGGGACCCAAATCCATTACATCCATTTTCGGGGGACCCTGATTCGTCCATTAGTTACGTATGGTATTTGTTTCCCATTAAAGTTAAAAAAAAAACCCATTCCAACCCTTTAAATTGAATTAACTACAACCCCCCCACCCTCCTGCCCCCCCCCCCTTCCCCAAGACTTGCCAAAAGTCCCTGTGGTCCAGCGGGGGTCCTGGAGCATTCTCCTGAACTCGGGCTGTTGGCTGCCAGTATTCAAAATGGCACCGATAGCCTTTGCCCTTACTATGTCACAGGGGCTACCGGTGCCATTGGTCAGCCCCTGTCACATGGTATCAAAAACAACAAAACACACACATAGTAAAATTCTCATCAAAATTCTGGCAAGAAGCCACAGATTATACAATTGTTAAAACTCTTAGGTTTCAATAGGATAAGCTTATTCAAAAATAAGGCACTTTTAGCTGCTTTCTAAATAATCTGTAATAAAAAATATTGGGGCGGATTTTAAGAGCCCTGCTCGCCTAAATCCGCCTAAATCCGGGCGGATTTAGGCGAGCAGGGCCCTGCGCGCCGGTGCGCCTATGTTCAATAGGCCTACCGGTGCGCGCAGACCCCGGGACTCGCGTAAGTCCCGGGGTTTGGCGAGGGGGGTGTGTCGGGGGCGGGCCCGGTCGGCACGGCATTTTGGGGGCGGGCCCGGGGGCGTGGTTACGGCCCGGGGCGGTCCGGGGGCATGGCCGTGCCCTCCGTACCCGCCCCCAGGTCGCGTCCCAGCGTGCTAGCGGCCCGCTGGCACGCGGGGATTTACGCCTCCCTCTGGGAGGCGTAAATCCCCTGACAAAGGTAAGGGGGGGTTTAGACAGGGCCGGGCGGGTGGGTTAGGTAGGGGAAGGGAGGGGAAGGTGAGGGGAGGGCAAAAGAAAGTTCCCTCCGAGGCCGCTCCGATTTCGGAGCAGCCTCGGAGGGAACGGGGGTAGGCTGTGCGGCTCGGCGCGCGCCGGCTATACAGAATCGATAGCCTCGCGCGCGCCGATCCAGGATTTTAGTGGATACGCGCGTATCTACTAAAATCCCGCTTACTTTTGCTTGTGCCTGATGCGCCAGCAAAAGTACGCCACTTCGCGCGGTTTGAAAATCTACCCCCTAATGAATGTTGATGCGTGAGTTCCACAAAGCCTACTGCTGAGTATCCTGCAGATGAGCCTCCTTATAGGAAGGCTCTTTCTCAATGGACTGCAACTCATGAGATAGAACATACTCAGGGAATAGATCTCTCAAATAGTGTGGGCTGTTAGTAGTCAATGCAACTCCCACAGCTTAATTTAATATGATAGCTAACTGTACCATTAGTAATTAAACAGGTAGTCAAATTCTGTAGCATATGAAGTGCTCAAAGATGATTTTTAGGAAGGTCTATAATACAACAAATTACTGTAGTTAATAGGTCTACATGTCAAAATTAAAATCTTCAACAGTAAAACTATATTTAAGGCTACATAACAGTCTCAACTTATAAAATGAATAGTTTAGCACAGTCTAAATATAGTATTTTAAATGTAATCTGGTCTCTAAAAGCATCCCCAGATCTCTGATCTCCACTGTAAAAATGAACTTAATATCCTTTAAAAAAGGCTATCTAAGAGATTCAAACGACTGTCTCATAGGACTTTAGACTTCTGGATATAGATAATAATCACCTCTGTGTTGCACTCGGGAGTGGACCTTTGTCCTGTGGCAGTGGAGATCTGCCTCCTGGTAGGGACCAGGAGGCAACTGCCCCCAGAGGGCAGAACACGGAAGGAGACAGAGGATAGGAATAGCTTTACCACTGGGAGAAGCCCTTAGGGACCCAGGCTACTTGGACTTAGGTGGGCCTTGCAGGGTCTTTTGGGAGAGTGGAAGTCCAGTGTGCCCACAGACAGAAGGGGAGCGCGGTCAGGTTCGAGACTGGAGGTCAGGTGGAACAAGGAGGACCAGAATAGTGTAGGTGATAACAAGGCTAGGAACAGAGCCAGAATCTAGAAACGAGGTCAAGCAGGCAGAGGTCAAAGCCCAGGAGTCAGTACGAAGAATGGTCAACAAAGCAGAGGTCAGGTACCGGAGGTCAGACGAAGTCACAGGCAGACTGAGGTCAAGAGACAGGCAGCAGGCAGGCGAGTCAAGTAGCAGGCGTACGTCAGAAGGCAGGCAACAGGCAGGCAGGTCGAGGAACAGACTGGAGTTAGGAGACAGGCAGGCAGGCAGACAGGTCAAGTAGCAAGCCGAGGTCAGTACCAGAGAGTCAGTCCGGAGGTACTACCTGGGAGACGAACAGACGAATAGAAACAGAAGAACGATAGAACTAGGAAGCAGGAACAGAACTGGAACAGAAGGATCCTGGAATGAGACTTGGAACAAGACAGGAGCAAGTACAAGCGTGGAGGCAATCTAGCATAAGCCGACCCGATTGCCAAGGCAAGGAAGTGCAGGCAGGGACTTCCTTATAACAGAAAATCAATCAGGGTGCGCCGCGGAGCTAAGACCCGCCCTTGGCCCTACAAGAGGCTGGGCGGTCTGTGCGCACATGTAGGGGCATGGCCAACAGCACTGAAGACGCTGAGCTCCGGCGTGAGGCCTGGTGCGCAGTGGAAGGCCCAGTGACTGCCACCGCGTGACGCCGGGCCTAGAAGTGCTAGCAGCTGCCGCTAGGGAGGCCGACCCGGGACCTGCTGAGGAACCATGAAGGTTAGCAGGCCTGTGCACGGGACAGGCACGGACAGGGTGCGTAACACTCTGCCCTGAAATTGCTCTGGTTCAATGTAAACTGGCTTATCCATTCCTATAACTGTATGTCTCAAATATCAGCAACACCCTGGCAATATTTGCAGACAGGGCTGGTATTTCCATGAGGCAAACTAGGCAGCTGCTTAGAGTGCCAAACACTTGAATCCCAACAGTGTCAGGCCCAGAGGGGTGTATCAGAGCCAGTACCATCAAAGAAGAATTATTGTGCTGTAACCACTGTTTTCATTAGAAGGGAGCACTATGCTGGAGGGATGAAGGCACATGGGGAAAGGTTCAACTAATATGCCAGATACTTTTATTCTGGCCCTACTTGCAGAATTTATACTGCTTTTCTCTCGGAAACAGTGGATGAGAGAGATACTGATTTTGGTAGGGAAGTCAAATTTATTGTGAAATATGCCACTATCATTCTTCAGCTTCTAGACCACTATGGCATGTCATAAAAAAATGAAAAAAGGGAAAAACAAATAAGAACCATAGAAATTTTCTTCTGTGGCAAATACCCTAAAAATGAAATAAAATGTAATTTTATGATTTGTTTTCATCAATGTTATTATTATTAATTTGTTGAAAATTTTCAGAGTTTCAATGTGATGACCTTTTTTTATATGTATTAAAAACAAACATTTGATTTATTAGATACATCTTTTATGGTTGGCCAGTGTAGACAATACAAGATTTCAATAATATATATTCAATAATGGGAAATAACCAATAAAGCACATTGCTTTTCTTTTAATGATAGCAATTATAAGCTTTTAGCTACAAACTTCTTTGAAAAGGATTTATGGCTTTTCTAAGACACTAATGCAGGGACCCTGTTGAGCAAAATTCCAAGAAATGTTACTTTACTGCAGCATTAGCACAATGACTTGCATAACAATTGTGATAAAATTGTTAGCTAAATAAATTGACTTTCTTACATCTATTTCCTTTATATATGTGAAATATGAATCACACTATGTTTTTCTTTAATTATTTTTTTATGTTTTAATTACTAAAAATAACAATTTTACCCCTAGATTCATCAAAATGCTATAATTTTGCATGGATAATGCTTGTGATAAGAAAAAGTAAGGTCTATGATAATTTTATAATTACTGCTTTGCATAGTAATGAGTGAGAAAGAGACTCTTTATAAGGCCTACCTTGTAGTTAACTATTTATATCACTATGGGGCTGATGCTATAAAAATGCGCAAACAAATTGCGTTCATTAGGAATGCACGCTGTTTTAATGCACACACATTTTTTCACTGGCAGCGTGGATGCAATATTTAAATTTATCTGAAATTAAAAGCGTGCAAAAATCACATGTGTTGTTCGAAACGGAATGTCCATAGCGCCATCGTTATTATTGCATTGGACGTTCAATAATGCATCGCTCGTGCGATCAGTCTGTGTATATCTGTCAAAAAAAGGTTTGGCAACTGTAATACAATTGTTGAAGTACAAAAATCAATATTTAAAATGAATAATGCATATTTGATATCGGCTTTGCTCCCCCATTGTGCCTGTGATGTCAGCATGCATCTTATAATCCTATCAGGAGCAGGGCATATCAATTGCTGCAATGAGGCAAACTTCCCCTTTGTGTCTAGTTAGATTGGACCTGTACTGGCTACAGACTTGTCCCTTGAATACACATGACTTGAGCTTCATTGGGACTTGAGCTTCAGCGAGACTTGAGCTTCATTTAGATTAATTTCATCTCTTCATTTCCTTTGTTTTGCAAAAGTAAGAACTGGTTGCTTTCTATTTATATAAACACTTTTTATGTTATATATATATATATATATATTTTTATTTTTTTTTGCATGTATTGTAAATGTACATCCTTAAATCCAGCATTTGAGGATAGAGCATGTTAAGGATCAACGTCCAAAAATGGGGCGTCACAAAATCATTTATAATGAGATCGCTAAGGGTATTGGAAATGTGTGTACAGTGGGGGCAAACTTTTTCATAATATAAACATTCCTAAAAGCTGCTCTTGTAAAATGTTTTTTTTCTTGGCATGTACTAAGGATTTTTGTTGACGTCCTATTCCTGTATGTCCGGCTCGCATCGTTATCAAACAGCCATAAAATTGCATTGTAGATCAATGTCTCATGCTTGAATGTTTATAATACCTGGAGGCACTGACATTCTTATTCACTTTTCAAATGTCTGTTAGCTTCTTAAAGGATGTTTTATCTGTGTATGCTGGTGATTCTTGGCATTAAAATCTTTTCATTTTTTTTATTATTTTGGGGTAGCACTCTGGGAGGCCTCTCTCTCTCTGTCTCTGTCCATGCTCTCTGGGGGGCCTTTGTTTCTTTGTCCTTCCTGTAGTTTTTCTATCCACGTTCAGAAATTCCTTGCTTTCGGGCCCCTAGAAATCCATTTTGTGTCGCCTAGTTAAGAACGTTTGTTAGTTTAAGGATGCTCAATCCGTGTACGCTGGTGATTCTTTTTTGGTGCCATTAAAGCCCATCTTTATTTTTTTTATTTTGTGGTAGCAATCTGGGAGGCCATTCTTTCTCTGTGTCCATGCTCTCTGGGGAGCCTGTGTATCTTTCTTTTTCTATCTGTCCATGCTCTCTGGGGGGGCCTTTCTTTTTCTGTCTGTCCATGCTCTCTGGGGGGGGGGGACTGTGTCTCTTTCTTTTTCTGTCTGTCCATGCTCTCTGGGGGGACTGTGTCTCTTTCTTTTTCTATCTGCCCATGCTTTCTCATAGCCCTTTCTCTCTCTGTTCCTGTCTGATCTGTTTTCTCATGTATCATTGCTGTTCTTTAAATTGCCACTAACTGGAGTACAATACTTTTCTTTCTTGTCTCTGTTTCGGCAGCGAGTAACTGACATGGAGAACAACGGTCAAAACACCGGTGGTCAAGTGGATGGACATCAGAATCACAATGGAAGAAAACGAAGCTTGCATCAAGATGAAGAGCAGGTGGGCCCTAGTGGTGTCCAACCTCCACAGAAGCATGTACATGATGTGCACTTCTCTGATGCGGAGAAGGAGCAGCTCTGCTGGAGTGTCTACGAAAACTACAGGGCCCTCTTCAAATCAAAGTTCTCACAGTAGACCAGAAAGAAAATCTGGGAGTGGATCACTGGAGAGGTCAGTCTCTAGGGGGTCAAGACTAGGAATGTAAAGCAGATCCAGCACCGCTGGCATGAAACCCGCAGGGAGGTGAAGGAGAAAGCTGCCAAAATTGCAGCTTCATGGAAACAGACAGGTGGTGGACCTGCTTGTAGCCTGCAATTGACTCCCCTGGGGGAACTGGTCCTCTCCCCATTGCGCCCAGAAACACTTGACAGAGTGACTGTACCTGACAGCTGTGACTCAGGGCAAGCAGAAGGTACAATTTTCAAAATGACTACCATGTTTGCATTGTTTGTTTCTTTGCATGTGCTTGGGCGAGTGACCTATCTAATTATTGACTATTTTGTCCGTTCCTGCAGCTGCTGTGTCAAACATGAGAAGGAACAATATGGATGAGGGTATGGAAGGTGATTCAGGCTCTCCTTCCATGCCTGAATTCATGTTCCCCAACATCACTGATGAGAACCCTCCCACTGAGACCCAAGAGGTTGAAAAGACACAGCCCAAACAACTTTGGACGCTGATCCAGGAGGAGGACACTCCTCCGGAGGATGCACCTGAAACACAGCTGGCAGAGACTACAGGAGCTCTGGTAGAGCAGCAAGTGGATGAAGTTGGCATGCCCATCATCTGCCTAGATGAGCTTGCCAACAACATGGTGACCAACCTAATTGAACATCAGCAAGGTCACAACTCTGCTGTTGCAAAGGGGTGGACCAGAATCCAATCGGTCCTCCAGCAAATGCAGCGGGAGAATTTAGAGTTCCAAAACATCATCACACTGGTGGGAAGACTGGTTATGGCCGTGGAGGCCTTAAGTCAAGTCTTCACATCAGCAACCCTACAGTGACAATTTTATTTAAATAATAAATTAGTTCCCTGTTTTTCAAAGGCTGCAATGTCTCTCGTTTTTACAGTGTTTTCAAGATGTCTATTTTTTTACCTTCTTATGCTTTGTTAGAGTATGACTAAATGTTTCCCCAAAGGTGGGAAGCCTGATAATAAAAAACACAGGCGATAATGGCACAACCTCAGATTTTCTTCCCTTTTCTCACCTCTTCCCCCAACCCCTAGACATCGCCACCTAGACACCCCTACCCCTTGCCTGGTATCTTCATCTACCCTCTCCCTATTTCCCACCTGACTGTAAAATTACCCTTGTCATCATTCTCTCCTCTAACCTCTGTAAATAATACTCTGTGCTTAGGACCAGGGACACAAGAACACTTAGACTCAGCAAAAAGTATAAAGTATTTTTATTCGGCAATATAAGTGTTCTTGGGAGATGCTGGATACTGGGTGTCCTTAGTCTTATAAACTGACCAGCATCTCGTTGGATACAGGAAGTGACCCTTCTTTTATAGTTAAACATACAATATTGTCGAAGCTTCTAGACTTACATGACTGCCCAAAGACTCATTTACAGAGTCACATCATGCTGTTGACATGACAACCTATCCCTGAACTGCCCTGACCAGTCTTCCCAGGCATATCCCATTTGCCCTCACTCTCCAAATAATCCTTTGTTCTGCTAATTATCTTGTCCAGTGAGATTTTAACAGAATAGTGCCTGAAGCTCCCACCGTGGTTTCCTCTTTGTGACCCAATGAATAGGCCTCCCCTTTCTGGTGCCAGCTTGTCTACCTGCTCAGGGACATTCTGTAAGTCATGCTCAGAAAGTCACTCAGAGTTCATTCAGCCCAGGCAGGCCAAAGAACAGCAGAGGCCTCTGGGGATTTTCCTTCACCATGTTGGTTTGCTGTTCAGGCATACTTCTCATTTCCCTCTTGTGCCACTTACAAATAGCTAAAGTGGCACACCCAAGTGTCAGAGGTGAAGACAGAACAGTGAAAAGTGACTATGGCAAATGGGCTAAATGTTTAAGCTAACAACTAACCTTGCATGTGTATTGTTATCCCTCTAAATCCCCCCTAAAGTAAATGAGACTCATAGGCAGACATGCACTCATGAATTGACAAAGAATAACAGCATAACTAATTTTCACTAGGTAGCCATTAGCTCTATAATTGAGCTATACGGATGCCTGCGTTAAAAAAAGGTCCTATATTATAATAGCAAGACCACAAATGTGTTTTTTCAGTCAAATAAGTACACAATAGTGGTGTAACAGGTAAAGATAAGGAGAACAAAGAGAGAATAGTATGAACATATTATGTTTCTCATATAATAATAAGTATACTATCAGCATATGGACTCATACTGTGTTGTGCATACATCCTGTGGGAGAAGTTATAAAAGTATTACAAAAAAATAAGACATGTTCTGGTCATAGACAGAAATGGGCCTAGGTGAACAGAAGTGTCATACTACCAGAGCACATCTGTGAGAGGTTGTGAGTAAACTCTAGGTAAAGAAACCAATAGGTAGTGTTACAAGAAGAAATACTCAAAAAGGTATATAGGGAAAAATAGAAGAGGCTCACTAAATTCAGTATATTGGGTACAGAAAGATACTTGTGCAGAAGCAGCAATAGAGCAGAATTTACCTCAAGGGAATATTTGATTTATACCATGACATATCACACTGTCAAGTGGCCAGGAATAGGACAGGGTGACTGATTACTGTGATCAGATTAGCTTTCATAAATAAAAGTAAAAGAGAACATATCAAATAATCATCTGACTCATCAAGTAAATGCATATACTCATTATAAGGTCTAGGACTGGATAATGCAACAAAATCCTGGAATTGTAAGGCTACTAAAGACTGCCTCAATTCAAACTGTAGTATTAACTTGAAATCTAAATAGTGGAATTTTTAAATGAGTACATAACTAAAATATTGACTAGGTGTATCATTTCATATTTTGTTATTGACTATCAGTTATCACATATGAAATAAAGGTCCATATGATGTAAAGTGCATGGTGACTTCTGTGCTTAGGATAGGATGATTTCTAAAATCAATGACATCTGATGTATGCAGCTTCCTCCTGCTGGGTGAATTCTAGACATCAAAGCACAGCCTCTTAAATCAGCATTAGATGTATATGTTATTAAAGCCTAGTAAGAACAAAACAAATTAAAATTAATCAATGAGACAAAATCTGTCATGGCCTTAGCTCCCTACATCTATCCCTACATCTGCATAATAATCTCTTTATTATTAGGTAATATGCTATAGTCTAAGGAACACAGACAACTTAAATGCTCAGACATCACACAGAAACATGCATTTCACTAAACTGACAAACAAATTCATTCATTGCATTCTTCAGGTGTCATGACCCACACATAACACAATAAAGACAAACAACAATTAACATATTTGAGCTCAAAAAGTATTTGGATCAATCCATAATAAAACAAAAATCAAAATTAAAATGATCTATTTAAAAATGGAAAAAATCAAAATGAGAAAAAATATAATCTTCAAGCTTTACAGCTCAAATGGCAAAGAAGATGTTTTCTTTTTCAATCTGGAAAGATATAAAATCTGGCATACAATAAAGTAAGATAATAGTTAAAGTGCAATTGCAGCATGGTTGAAATTAACATTCTGATATATCTTAATTCAGCAAATAGCAGTCAAACGAAGTTCTTGTTTTCTTTTGTTATGCAACTAGGAAGCACTACACAAGGTTTGGCAAGTGAGCTGTTCTCCATCTGGGATTTAAAACTGTTTGTGTTCCTTTTCTTAAGGGGATAATGGTAGTGCTTTGTAATTCAAAGATTGAAAATCTGCCACCTTTGTTAATTGTCCTGCAAATGCACCTTCAATACTTGTACCATCAACTCCTAACTTAATTCCTAAAAATGAAACCTGGGACAGACCCAATCATTCCCTTCATCTAATACCACATCCCTCTAGTGAGGTATACGCAAAACTAAGAAATATCTATCATCATTAGAATATAACATAAATGCTGTAATTAACAAATACTGCAGCATGGAGTTCATGCATATTAGTGCCTTCTGTTTGTTTCTGACCTTTGTTTAATTAAAATAAATCATATCTTCACACAATTATTTGAAATCAAACCCATAATGAGAGGTTTAAATGCAACTGACTCACATTTTTTCTCTACTTCGAACAAAACATTCTAAATTTCCCACCACACAGCCTTCTGCATATTCCCTCTAACCACTTGTAACGCATAGTTAACTTACTGACAAAGCACTTTACACATCCACATCCAGCATAAAAATAAATCTATTCCCTCTTTAACATTACTATGTCCCTGCTAATGCCATCCAATTCACTTCCTCCAACTTTCAATCAACCCAAATTCCTGTTTTCAAACTAAACAGGTCAATTCATTAAAATGGAGTCGCTCTCTTTTCTTTTTTTTTTTTTTTCTTCTGTCTCTCTGTCCATGCCACAAGTTTTAAACTAGACCACTAGTAATTTACTCCATGGGAATTCTGAAACAAGGAAAAAACAATACATCCCTTCCAATGATAAATCAAATCTAATTATGAATAGCTTTAAATAAACAGTTTCACGCTTTCTTACCAAATGAAAATCTAGAATTTTTCAGAAATAAAACACACCTCATATTGTGCTAAAATCTCTTCACAATAAACTCTCATTAGTAGCACAGTTGTAAAAACTTAAATGAAACTATGAGCATCATGATGACTGTAAACATAAGAGTCCGCGTACCAAGCAAGGGTTAAATCACTCAGCCCTGTGGTATCCTGAGAGAACCAAAACATTCCTTTGTCTGTTGAATGAACTGCAGCAATTGACCCCCTACGGCTCTGTTACAACAAAGGTCCCTCCAAACAGAGAAAAATGGGATTCATCCTGTAGATGGAGAAAAGAAAAATAATTCTAATTTGTGTTAACCACATATGTTTATAATTATTAAACAACTGAAGCAAAAAGTAACACAGAATTCTAATGAGCATGTTAGCCTGCTTTCCAAAATTTTGTAAAACAACCCACTAACTACAAGCTTCTCATCGGACTAATTATAACTTTCAAACTTACTCTCTGTGTGAATGTTCACATACAAACAACTTCGAAATGTCCTTAATTCCCTCTTTCTCCTTTTGAAGCTACTGTGCTTCCAAGCTGTTTGTAACCCTTTGAGGCAGAGACAGCTACCTAAACAAAACTTTCAGTCTGTAAAAATCACCACTGCTCCCAAAGGTGCCTCAGCTACAAACAGAAAAATCACTTCATTTACCTCTGCAGCTCCCCGTCCTCTCACAAGTGTAAACTGAAACTGCTGCAGAGCCAAGCTTCTAAGCCATGGCTGAGGACACAAAACCGACTGTTGCTGTCTAACCCTCTGTATACTGAAAGTTTACTAAACACTAAATAAACCTGAAACACGCTGAATACGTTATCAGAAAATATACTACAAACAAAACAAATCACCATAATGGCATATATTAAGGGACATTTTGCAAAAATGTATTCTGATCCTCCTCCTTCCTCACTCTTTTTTTTTTAAACAGAAGCCCTAAAATGCAATATCTGATAGGAGATTTAACACAGAATCACTATACACTGTACATGTGCACACAAACAAGCAAACAATGGAAAATATATATATACATATAATAACAAAAAAAAAATACTCACACGATACGTACAAAATGTATCCATCATGCGCAAACCTTCAGGGAAAGCATGGAAAATCTCTTTGAAGCCTGGTCTCTGGGCTCAATCTTCCTGGTACTACTAAGCCAGCAGGCTACTCCAGACCACTTAAGTCTGGGTACTCTTCCTTTGGACTTAAAACCAATTAAATGGTCCGAGAACTTAGTGTGAAATTGACTTCTGTCCACCAGAACCCAATTGAACACTACATCAAAAAGAACAATAGCCTCAGCTATTGATAAGTCCCACCAGAGTCACCAAAATGTAAATAATACTCTGTGCTTAGGGCAGGAACACAAGAACACTTAGACTCAGCAAAAAGTATAAAATATTTTTATTCGGCAATATAAGTGTTCTTGGGAGATGCTGGATACTGGATGCCCCTTAGTCTTACAAACTGACCAGCATCTCATTGGATACAGGACGTGACCCTTCTTTTATAGTTAAATATACAATATTGTCGAAGCTTCTAGACTTACGTGACTGCCCAAAGACTCATTTACAGAGTCACATCATGCTGTAGACATGACAACCTATCCCTGAACTGCCCTGACCAGTCTTCCCAGGCGTAGCCCATTTGCCCTCACTCTCCAGATAATCCTTTGCTCTGCTAATTATCTTGTCCAGTGAGATTTTAACAGAATAGTGCCTGAAGCTCCCGCCGTGATTTCTTCTTTGTGACCCAATGAATAGGCCTCCCCTTTCTGGTGCCAGCTTGTCTACCTGCTCAGGGACATTCTGCAAGTCATGCTCAGAAAGTCACTCAGAGTTCATTCAGCCCAGGCAGGCCAAAGAACAGCAGAGGCCTCTGGGGATTTTCCTTCTCCATGTTGGTTTGCTGTTCAGGCATACTTCTCACCTCTTCCCACTCTATCATATTTTTGCCCTTACACATTACAGGGACAGCACTGGAGGCCAGTGCTGGTCATAATACTGGAGAGCCAACAGGACATCAAATGTTGCAATCTTAATTATTATTGTGATATTAGAAAACAAACTATTTTCAATATTTATATATAAATGTTCAGGAGGGGGTAAGGATAGAGGACAGGGGTTGATTAGGTATCCCTGGGGGACAAAGAGGAGTGCCACTGGTGGGGCAGTGGCGGCCCATGGCCAGGACTGGGACAGGACCCATCAGCAATCCAGCTCCTGCTATGGTTGACAGAAGCTACTGGCCATTGTACCAATTCTGCCAAATTGACCCCCCACATATACCAGGAACCCATTGCATTGTGTCCATCCTGCAGTCCAGCTGACCGAGCAGTGCTAGGATAGTATCCAGGCATGCCTGGATTGAAGATGTACTTCCTTCCTCACCAGGCACATTCTCAGATGCTGCCTCTTGCTCCTGCTGATCCTGGGCTGCCGATGGAGCATCAATGGAGGGCACCTCATCATCATCAATGACAACTACCTCCTTGTCACTCTGGGACATGGGGTGGGAAATGGACAAGTGGGGCAGGGAATGGGGCTGTGGTGGTGTTGGGGATAGGGGATGGGGCCCAGAAATTGGCGTGGGGTTGGGGGTCGGTGGTGTTGGGCTGGGGGCCAGAAATCAGGTAGGGTTGGGGGGTGGCGGTATTGGGGGTGGGGATGGGCCTTCTGGCTCCTCCATGGCCTCCTCTTCCTCCTCTACCACAGCTACCACAGCTACCTCCTACTTCTCTTCACTGGAACTCGAGGTGTCTGAAATCAGAAATAGCAAAAGATGTTGGGGAAAAAGAAAGATGGAAGGATAGATGAATGGATTCAACAGAACAGATATAAATAAACCTTATTATCTCCGCTCACAACAATTGTAATGATGGAAAGCCAAGTAAATAGACAAGTGCGTGCATAAACCACTATATTAACGATTTAAGCATCTGTAATTCCTAATATACTCACCATCCAGCAGCCCACGTCTGGTGCGGAGGGCGAGGAGTCACTCTTTCTTCTCCTGATGCAGACGCCTGGCCCTTTTTCAATGCCTCCACTTGGCGACAGAAATAAAAAATACAAACATTACTATATTCTCAACAGTATTTAATTGCTAGGCCTACACCTCCCACCTATCCTACAATTCAAGTACAATGTAGGCCTCGCCCATATGCAGGGTAGGAATAAAAAGGCAAACCATTACTATATATACAATAGAGATGTGAATCGTGTCCTCGATCGTCTTAACGATCGATTTCGGCTGGGAGGGGGAGGGAATCGTATTGTCGCCGTTTGGGTGTTTAGAGTATCGTGATGAAATCGTTTAAAATCGTGAACCGGCACACTAAAACCCCCTAAACCCACCCCCGACCCTTTAAATTAAATCCCCCACCCTCCCCAAACCCCCCAAATGCCTTAAATTACCTGGGGGGTCCAGCGGCGGTCCGTTAGCTAAATCGGGGAGGGAAGGGGGAGGCAGGAAAACCGGCACACTGAAACACCCTAAAACCCACCCCGACCCTTTAATTAAATCCCCCACCCTCCCAAACCCCCCCCCCCCCAAATGCCTTAAATTACCTGGGGGTCCAGCGGCGGTCCGTAGCTAAATCGGGGGAAGGGAGAGGGCAGGAAAACCGGCACACTAAAACACCCTAAAACCACCCCCGACCCTTTAAATTAAATCCCCCACCCTCCCGAACCCCCCCCCAAATGCCTAAATTACCTGGGGTCCAGCGGCGTTCCGGAATGCTCTCCTGCAATTGAATCGTGTTGTCTTCAGCCGGCGCCATTCTGCGCCGCCATTTTGCAAAATGGCGGCTCAAAATGGCGGCGGCCATAGACCAACACGATTCGACTGCAGGAGGTCGTTCCGGACCCCCGTTGGACTTTTGGCAAGTCTTGTAGGGGTCAGGAGGCCCCCCCCCCAAGCTGGCCAAAAGTCCCTGGGGGTCCAGTGGGGGTCCGGGAGCGATTTCCTGCCGCGAATCGTTTTCCGTAAGGAAAATGGCGCCGGCAGGAGATCGACTGCAGGAGGTCGTTCAGCGGGGGTTCCGGACCCCGGCTGAACGAACCTCCTGCAGTCGATCTCCTGCCGGCGCCATTTTCCGTACGGAAAACGATTCGCGGCAGGAAGTCGCTCCCGGACCCCCGCTGGACCCCCAGGGACTTTTGGCCAGCTTGGGGGGGGCCTCCTGACCCCTACAAGACTTGCCAAAAGTCCAGCGGGGGTCCGGAACGACCTCCTGAAGTCGAATCGTGTTGGTCTATGGCCGCCGCCATTTTGCGCCGCCATTTGCAAAATGGCTGCGCAGAATGGCGCCGGCTGAAGACAACACGATTCAATTGCAGGAGGCCGTTCCGGACCGCCGCTGGACCCCCAGGTAATTTAAGGCATTTGGGGGGGGGTTTCGGGATGGTGGGGGATTTAATTTAAAGGGTCGGGGGTGGGTTTTAGGGGGTTTTAGTGTGCCGGTTTTCCTGCCCTCCCCCTTCCCCCTTCCTCCGATTTACGATTTTTTGACGATAAATCGGGGGAATTGGTATTGTATCGTGGCCCTAACGATTTTTGACGATTTAAAATATATCGGACGATATTTTAAATCGTCAAAAAACGATTCACATCCCTAATATACAACAGTATTGAATTCTGGGCCTGCACCTCCAACCCATCCTACAATTCAAACATTAATATATATACAACAATATTGAAAATTCAAGCTACCAATGTAGGCCTCACCCATATGCAGGGTAGGAATAAAATGGCAAATATTACTATATACACAACAGTATTGAATTCTGGGCCTGCACCTTCCACCCATCCTACAATTCAAGCTACCAATGTAGGCCTTGCCCACATGCAGGGTAGAAATAAAAAGGAAAACAATACTATATAGACTGCAGTTTTTAATGCTGGGCCTGCACCTCCCACCCTTCCTACAATTCAAGCTACAAGGCCTCACTCATACTCAGCTCTCTGGGGTAGGACAATCGGGCATTAAATCTCACCCTGAGCACCAGCCAGGCAGCAACTGCCCTTTCCTGATTCCGCCAGCGCCCAGGATGAAAAAAAAAGCTGCCTCTCAAAAGCAACGATCAGGTTTGCTAGCAGCCGCACATCCCCTTCTGTAAAGTTTGGAAGGCGGCCTCTGTCTCACGGCATTGCTGCTGCTGGCTACTCCTCATGTTTTGCACAAAATGGACGTTTTAAGCATGGCTGCCGAGGATGAACGTCATAAAACATGCGGCCCCTCATGGGCATAGATGACTATGCTGTCCCTTAAAGACGCCAAACGGGTTTCCTGACATCAGTGGCCCAAGTCAGGCGCCTTTAAGGGACACCCCGAACTAAAGCATCCATTCTTGCGGCCCCTCATGGACGTTGATGACTATGCTGTCCCTTAAAGGTGCCAAACGGGTTTCCGAACAACCTGACATCGGTGGCCCAAGTCGGGCACCTTTAAGCAACCCCCTCAGACTAGTCTTCATGCAGCCCCTCGTGGACGTCGACGATGTCCACGCATCCCTTAAAAGGTTCAATTTGGAGATGGCCTTTCAAGTGACCCTCATGGATGTCTACAACCTCAGCATCTTTTCTAAGGGCTGGCCTTTGGCCATTTGCCACTCAAAGGACTCCTCGGACGTAAGCGTTCAAGTTCAAAACATCAGTAAGGATTAAAGAAATTACATTAAACAACAGAATCACTCAGCTGCAGAAACAGTATTTATTAACTATAAAGAAGTCAGAAAAGCAAGATAACATTATAAAATCATTAAACATCCTTCAGAGCCTCTCAGTCTCCAATTATAAACCCAGAAATATAAAACACAAAACAGATGAGATGTTATGAATCTTCCTGTAGCTGGGCTACAGGAGGCTTCTTACCTCTTCCAGGAGGCCACTCCAAGCCAGGGTCTCGCCTGCGAACTGTCCAGGATTTTCTCCAGGGCCTGGGAGGCTTTGATGTCCATGGGGCATGTCCTGCTTGTATTTGCATGGACTTCCTGGTATGAGCTACGCTCTTCCCCTAGGGGCCGGCCCGCAGCACTTCTCTGTAGTTATAGGGCCAGCTAGGTGTGGGCCTGCTTAACTCCTCCCAGGGAGTCGCCAGTCTGCAGCCCTACAAAAGAACTTCAACTTCAGTCTGTCTTTGCCTTGCATCAGCGTGAGTTCCCTCTAGAGGCTCTCGCCTGCCAGAGCTTTGTAAGGTCTTCCGTTCTTCGTGGAGCTCCTTGTCTCGTCTGCTTTTATACCACGTCTTCGTGTCTTGATGTCTTGCCTGAGGTCCCGCCATGATCTTCCTTATCCTTTTGTGTCTGCCTGCCTGCCTGCCAGGATGTTCTTCCCTGCGTCTTCATCATGAACTTCGGGCCTTCTGACATGTTAGGACTAGGAGTGGCCAACAGGTGGGATCCGTCCCTGCGCCCTGGAGCGTCTGTTCCCGCCAGCCTTGGGGGAAGCTTCGGATGACACCGGCTTCATCATTGGAGTTCCTCCTTGCCTGGGTTTGCCCTGCACTCGTCCCGTTCTCAGTAGTGGGACAGGGTGGTCCGTGACCAGCCCATTGGGTCCGCCCGTGAAGGTGGGCTGTGTAGGGCGCCCTGAGAGACAGTGCTAATGTCCTCCTGCCTTATGTCTTGTCCTGTTTGGATCAAGTTCCTCGTCATGCTTGTGATGCCGTCGCATCAACCCAGTCTTGTCCGAGATGCCATCGCATCAGTCATAGTCCTGTCTACGTGTCAAGGCCTCCATCTGCCCTCAACCTCAGGCCAGGCCTGCTGCTCCAATGCCGATCAAGCGGCAGGTCCGAAAGGGCTCGGAACAGTCGGATGACCGTTCCCCTACCAACATCACATGTTGTTGGCTCTGGGAGCTTGCAGGCCTGGAAGAGGGTCAGCCCGTCAGCCATGCGGAGCCACCATCAACCCCTCGGCTCGTCCCTGAAGGTCTGGGCCTGGGCTGAGGCCCAAGGGCACACTAAACACCCCCGTTCTCAACAGGAGAGGAGTTATTTGTAAGATCTCTAAGAACTTTCATGTGAAATACTCATCGATGACCCTTCAGCAAACCTCTGAGCCTTGCACTGTGTTGTCTACTTCTGCAACAGGTTGTACAGGGCGATCTGGGGGCAAGTTTTCAGGGATCTCCATTTCCAGGCCGAAGCACAAAGCGAGGTTATGTAGTATGCAGCAGGGCATAATAATGCATGCAACCTTTTCAGGACTGTACTGGAGCGTACCACCAGATAGATCCAAGCATTTGAATCGCCCTTTCAGCACGTCAAGTGTCCATTCAATGACAGACCTTGTGTTTGTATGTGCCTCGTTGTACTGTTTTTCCGCCGCGGTGTGTGGGGCCTGGAGAGGAGTCAGCAGCCAAGGCTTACAGCCGTATTCATCATCACCTATAACAGAGGTAATAAATATTGCATCTTTGACACTGACAAAATAAACACCAGGAAATACATATACAATAGTAACAAAATACTTTAGGATTAAGCAATTTACTTCTACTTGTGCATTACCCCATGCCACCTGGTTCTCTATCAAGACTACGGTTACCTACTGTCACATACCAAGCAACCAGCTATCACCATGTTTCCCTTCAGGAAAATTGGTTGCAAGCGAGGAACAGGCAAAGATGTAGGAATCGATGCAGCTCCCTGTAAACCTTGAAACTATATTCAGGATCCGTTGATGGGTATCACATATCACCTGTACATTCATCGAATGGAATGACTTCCAAATGCTAGGGATGTGCAGACAAAAAGTTTATGTTCATAAGTCCATAAGTCGAAAAGGGGGGTCAATTTCGGTCAATATGGACATATGGAGAATTCCATAAGTTGAGTCGATGTCCATACGTGCACCGGTTCCCTAAATAAATATTTAAACCCCTCACCCTCCTTAATCCCCCCCCAAGACTTACCAAAATTCCCTGGTGGTCCAGCAGGGAGTCAGGAAGCCATTCCTCTATTCCTTTGCGAGGAGCACGTGATGTCTGCGTCACGTCGGAGTGATGCGGCCGTCACATGGTCCACCGCGGTTCCGCTCCCGGACCCCTCGTTGGACACAAACAGAACTTTTGGCCAGCTTGGGGGGGCCTCCTGACCCCCCCAAGCTGGCCAAAAGTTCCGTTTGTGTCCAACGAGGGGTCCAGGAGCGGAACCAGCTTGGGGGGGTCAGGAGCACGTGACGGCCGTGTCACGAGTGACGCGGCCGTCACGTGGTCCACCGCGGTTCCGCTCCCGGACCCCTCGTTGGACACAAACGGAACTTTTGGCCAGCTTGGGGGGGCCTCCTGACCTCCCCAAGCTGGCCAAAAGTTCCGTTTGTGTCCAACGAGGGGCCTCCTGACCTCCCCAAGCTGGCCAAAAGTTCCGTTTGTGTCCAACGAGGGGTCCGGGAGCAGAACCGCGGTGGACCACGTGACGGCCGCTTCACTCCGAAGTGATGCGGACGTCACGTGCTCCTCGCAAAGGAATAGAGGAATGGCTTTCTGACTCCCCGCTGGACCACCAGGGAGTTTTGGTAAGTCTTGGGGGGGATTAAGGAGGGTGAGGGGTTTAAATTTTTATTTAGGATCAACAATCGCGATTTCCAACGTATTCAACATAGCTATGTTGAATAAGTTGGAAATCCGATCGTTTTCGCCTCATCACTTTTTTAAGTTAAAAAAAAAAAAGTAGCGTTTTACATATAAGTTCAAAACGAATGCACACCCCTACCAAATGCAGAATGCACTCTCCTGTTCCGAGCTGGGGGTAAGTGCCATATAGGTGCAGTCTATTGCTCCCAATACATTGAGCATGGATTCTTTGAGCTATGTCAAAGAATCCATGCCGGATCTCCTGCAGTTGCACTGGGTCCAGCGGGAAATAAATATACATTTGAATACATTTTAACATAGCCCTCAAGACTTGTCCAAAGTGCTGCAAGACTGAGGACTGATTCATCCCGCAAACCAGTCTAACTGTATTCTGGAAACTTCCTGTCACAAAAAAATGCAAGGCACACAGAAGTTTCACCAGCCCCAGGACAGCATGGTTGCGAGAGGTGATGGGATCTATATCATTGCGCAGGTCCTGGTACAGGGTCTCAATTGCTCTAGAGCTGAGACGGTATCTTCGCACCACTTCAGGCTTGGGTAATCCTAGGAGAGTTGTGCATGGTCGGATAACACACTGCCTCCAGGATCTATGGATGGCTCCGGGCTGCACCTGGAAACATAAGTAAAGGAACATAAGACATATGGACCCTTGCTGCTGTGACCCTAAGGCGTTTTCTAACAGTTAGACCAACCACATCCCAAGCTTACAAAAGAACAGTTGCAAACAGACCTGGAACTAAAAACTTTAGGATTATTAAAAGACGCAAAATTAATGAACGTTCAACTATAAACAGTCGATGTAATCAATGTCCAACCCTAGGGTATCCTAATGGCCCAAAAATTGGACATGAATTTAACAGATTTCAATGAAAATTAAAAACAAAAGAGTCATTTCCTAACCTCTGCCTGCTCTAGGTGGTCTGCATGATCTTCTTCCAGTCTTCTTCGGTTGTTGGCAGGGTTATTTGCTATTGCCCATGTAGTTTCCCTAATTCTTGCTCACAGGTGCAAGAAAAAGGTCAATACGATGAGGAAATAAACAGTATCCATTACAGAGACTGAAAAAGTATAAACAGGAAGCTAACAGCACAATAACGCCAGTGTAAAGCAGGCGCAACATTTCAATCGCTAAAAAACTTGCTAAAGAGGCACAACATTTCAGCACGCATTATTGCATTGGGTATGAATACCTAATTGGCACATTTAACTAAGAGATACATGCCATTGGCATTATGCCATGCACACAGATTTTCCACGTGAGTTAAGGATGCGTAAAACCTGATATTGCATTCGCGTTCCCTCTGCGCTGGAAAAATGTGCATTCAATCGCGCGTTCCTGACTGAGCTAAGCCGAATGCCCCGTATTCCATCAGCCCCTGTAGGAGGGCCAGCTAATAGCACAAGATGAAGCTTTGGTGGTGGTTTAGGGTTTTGGGGGCCAGGTTTACGTGCAGAGTGAGACATACAAACAGCACAGTACACCTCAGTGAAGATTTGATGTCATTTGGAATGAGGAAAGTTTCACAAAGTTTCACAAAGATGAGATTTCTACTAGCTTGATGGACTCTATGCCAGGGTACTATCAAGCTTGGGTGAGAGAACACTGTAGAAATCTCATCTTTGTGAGACTTTCCTCACTTTAAATGACATCAAATTTTCACTGAGGTGTACTGTAGGGATGTGAATCGTTTTAGGACGATTAAAATTATTGTCCGATAATTTTAATATCGTCTTAAACCGTTATGGAACACAATACAATAGAGATTCTAACGATTTATCGTTATAAATCGTTAGAATCGTGAGCCGGCACACTAAAACCCCCTAAAACCCACCCCCGACCCTTTTAATTAAATCCCCCACCCTCCCGAACCCCCCCCCAAATGACTTAAATAACCTGCGGGTCCAGCGGCGGTCCGGAATGGCAGCGGTCCGGAACGGGCTCCTGCTACTGAATCTTGTTGTCTTGAGGGTTCCGGCGCCTCGCTGAACGACCTCCTGCATTCGATCTCCTGCCGGTGCCATTTTCCGTACGAAAACGATTCGCGGCGGGAAATCGCTCCCTGACCCCCGCTGGACCTCCAGGAACTTTTGGCCAGCTTGGGGGGGGCCTCCTGACCCCCACAAGACTTGCCAAAAGTCCAGCGGGGGTCCGGAAGGACCTCCTGCCGTCCAATCGTGTTCGTCTATGGCCGCCGCCATTTTTCGGCGCCATTTTGGAAAATGGTGCCGGCCGAAGACAACAAGATTCAGTAGCAGGAGCCCGTTCCGGACCGCTGCCGTTCCGGACCGCCGCTGGACCCGCAGGTATTTAAGTCATTTGGGGGGGGGTTCGGGAGGGTGGGGGATTTAATTTAAAGGGTCGGGGGTGGGTTTTAGGGGGTTTTAATGTGCCGGTTTTGCGATTTTACATTTTTTCGATTTTTTACGATTTTTCACGATTTTTCACGATATTTTACCCCCCCAAACGGCAACAATACGATTCCCTCCCCCTCCCAGCCGAAATTGATCGTTAAGACGATCGAGGACACGATTCACATCTCTAGTGTACTGTACTGTTCGTACGTCTCAGTCTGCATATAAAACTGGCCCCCAAACCCTAAACCACCACCAAAACCTCACTGAGTTATTAGCTAGCTCTTTTATAGTGACATAAATGGTTGAATACTATAAAGGTCTCATAGAGTCTCTCTATGTTTCTCTGTCTCTCTCTCTCTCATCACACAGCTTAACCAGGAAAAAAAAAAGATGTAGTTATGTTTAATAAGGCTCAGGCATGAATTTTCAAAATACCCCCATGAGAAGAAACACTTCATATGTATACAGGTGACTTTAAAAGCAACAGAGTAAGCCCAAACTCATGTGTTCACATGGAAAAGTACACTTGTATAAATTGGGTTTGTTCAGGGCTCATCTTAACATGGTTTGGATGTTGCATTAGTTTGCTATTTTATAAAGAGCATACATATGAACATCATCAAGAATGCACAAATGCTTTTATACCTGCTATTTAGAGTGCAAAATTCAAACTTTATTTTCTTTTTCAAATTGGTGTTTGGCATGCTGGCTTCTCATATTGGGTGGAAAGAGCATCCTGCTAGTAGAGGGAGAGGATGTGGGGGCTAACTGGTAGGGATGTGCAGAGCAAAATTTTATGTTCATATTTTTTATGTCCGAAAGGGGGTCCCACTATGGGGGCCTCCTGACCCCCCCAAGCTGGCCAAAAGTTCTTTTTGGGCCGAACGAGCCGTCCGGCGCGAACTCGCCGGGAATCACGTGGCGCCGCGTCACTCAGACGCGACGTCACGTGATTCCCGGCAAGTTCGCGCCGGACGGCTCGTTCGGCCCCAAAAAGAACTTTTGGCCAGCTTGAGGGGGGTCCCCCCAAGCTGGCCAAAAGTTCTTTTTGGGCCGAACGAGCCATCCGGCGCGAACGAGCCGGGAATCACGTGACGCCGGACTCACTCGACGTGCCGCCGACGTCACATGCTTCTCGCCAAGGATTGCAGAAATGGCGTCCTCACTCCTCGCTCCATCACCAGGGAGTTGTGGTAAGTCGGGGGGGGGGGGGGGGATTAAGGGGGGGGGGGGGGTTTATATTTTTATTTTGGCTCAACAATCGCGATTTCCCACATATCGAACATATCTATGTTCGATATGTGGGAAATCCGATCGTTTATGTCGAATCAATTTTTTAAGTAAAAAAAAATATGAGTTGCGTTTTACTAATGCGGTCAATCCGAATGCACACCCCCTACTAACTGGGAAGTTATTCATCTTGCCCATAAGGTTTTTTTGGCATTTCATGGTTTTTTTTTTTCCATGTCTGGCCTTCTGATCGAAGCTTTTCCTTCATTTTTTGGGGAACCTTTCAGTGTGTGGCACTGTATTTCTGAATGTGTATATGTGTGTGTGTTTGTGTCTGCTGAGTGGGACCAATTGTGGCTAACTCTGTGTGTGAGTCCATGTGTGTTTCTCACTCAGGTTAACTGAGCATATATGTCACTGGGTCTAACTGGGTGTGTATATGTGTGTGTGTCTCACTGGGGTTCACTGGGGCTAACTGATTGTGTGTGTGTGTGTGTGTGTGTGTGTGTGTGTGTGTGTCACAGGAGCTAACTGGGGAGAGTGTGGGTGGGAGAATGGTGGTGAATTAGTGGAGAAAATGAGTATTATAATCTTATAAATAATCAGGAAGCAACATTCAAGAAAGAAGAGAGAGCATAGGAAGAAGAAGAGTACTCTTATAAAGATTATACAGGACAAGGTCACAGTTTTTGGATCTGTCTGATGAGCCATTCTTGAGTAAGTTCAAGTCCAACAAGGAAAGCATATTATACTTATGCCAGCAGTTAGAGAAGGACCTATACCCTTCCACTCAGATTGGGTACACCTTTTCAATACCTCTCAAGATTACTATGGCCCTGACCTTTTCTGCCACCAGCACCTTCCTAGGGGCCATGGCTAGAATAAGTCAGTGAGTCACTTCCATTTATATAGCTCAGTTTCTAGCTGCAATTCTTAGGAAAACCATCAGTACATACAGTATATTTCCCTCAGTGCAAACAGCAACAAAAACAAACTATGACTGAATTCTACCAAATTGCACAATTCCCACAGGTTTGAGGGGCTATTAATTGTCCTCATGTGCCTATAAGTCCACCTGTCAACAACGAGGCCACCTTCCTCAACCACAAGGACTATCCTTGCAGTGAGTAACAGGAATTAAATCTACTTTATAGGATCTGCCAGATCCTTGCAACCTGGATTGACCACTGTTGGATACAGCATGCCAGTTCTTATGATCTCACATTCTTATGTTCACTGCCTCAACATTCAGGTGGTCTGCAATGCCATGGAGATCATCTTGGAGGTAATGCCCAGGTTTCCAAGGTGCTATCATGATGCCTACATCCTCTCACAATCAGAAGTTTATGACTGCTTCCAGGATGGTCTCATCACTGAAGATTGACTTCTAGGTATGTATGCTTCTCTTACTACACCAACTCCACAACTTACTTCTGCCCTTTTCTCTTCCTCTGTATCTAGGTGGTCTTACTGCTTTATTTCAAGAAGCCAACTCCAACCTCTACCAAGGATAGCCTAACTGCATACCAGCTTGGAATATCTCATTCTTCTCTTCTTTGCCTTTACCCCAACATGTGATAGAGGATATCTTCTCAAAACCTGGATCATGATCCTAATGGCATATCTGCAGACTGCAGCAGATATTTGTCACAACAGGGACCACTGGCAGACCAGGACAGTTATTGAGAGAACCTTTGCCCTACATATTTCCACTTCCTGGACAGATCAAGGATTGTCTTTTCTAAAACCAACAAAGGTCTGTAACATCTTTCTAGCCTGCTTCATGCTTCATAAATTGTTCAAAACCTGAGGCCTGCCTCATCCTGAGGGACAAGATGCTCCTCTTACAGTGCTCAATGATGAAGAGAAGGAGGAGGCAAACAATGAGAATGAGGAAGAATTGCAGGAGGTACAGAGCCAGACTCATCAGCAGGCTGTAGATGAGAGGAACACTCTCATACAAAGACATTTTAAAGGTGAAGGTGCATTTATTTACAGCTGAAAGGTGATATTTGGCACTGGATAAATATTATTTATTCCAAGGTCAGTCTCTTCTTAATTTTATGGGAAGGGGTGGCAGGAGGGCTTATCAGATTGCACTGCCCTAGCCTGTTGCTTCTGCATAGGGGTATCTGATCCATACTTAGCATGCCTTTGGATGGTATGGACAAAGAAGGCTGTGGCAGAGGGTGATAACTGCAGAAAGACTCCTCACTGCTGATGTTTGGGGGGTTGGGTGAGTGCAGAGGATGAAGGCCTGGCAGCTCTGGTGTGCTGCACCTCTTCAGAGGTTGTGGATGATGGGAACATACTCTTGTCAGTAGACACAGGTAAAGACACTTGTGTAATCAGAGTAGGAGGAGGTGTTGGTGGAGAAGGCATATTCAGAGGTGGTGGAGCTGTAGATGCAGGAGGTACTGAAGATGGTGTTGGACATGCAGGGAGAGTCTCCAACTGGACTGGTGGAACTACAGCTGGTGGAGGATGAAACCATGGTGGTGGTTATTGTTGAAATGCAGGGAGAGGCTATATCTAGGTACCCTGTGGCTGCTAGTGAGCATTCATGCTAGCTGCTGCTGGCATGGAGGCATCTACTGAAACATCACCTTCCAAACAGAATTCATGAAATGCTGTTCTTCCCACAGCACCCATCCAACACTGTGAAGCTCTGGTCACACCCTGCAACTCATCTAGAAGCACTTCCTTTAGGCCCCGTATGTCCAGCAGTAGGCTTGCAAGCAGACAGACATTCTATTGTTTTGGACCAGCATGTGGCTATTTGCTGGAGTGAAAGGTGAATGTTTATTTGATCTTGGAGAATAGCTGGCCTCTTCCTTTCTTGTACATAGCTCCCTGGTCTAATTTGTTTTTTTAATTTGGCACAGGCACATATGCAGACATACATACATTAAAATTGCTTTCCCTGGCTTTTAGTTAAGGGACACACAGTTAAGGTTAGTTTACCCCACAATTTCACCTCTCTCTCATCTTAAGTCCCAATATTACCCAGCTAGCATTACTTAACAAGCCTCTTCAGCTGCCAGCAAATGTTTCCTCTCTCATCTCAATACTTCCTCAGAAATTAAGGTTACTGAGCTCCTCACCTGCAAAATATCTTGACCATTGAAGAAAAATTAGTACTAACAAACCCTTTTGTTGGT
Organism: Rhinatrema bivittatum; assembly: GCF_901001135.1. Classification (NCBI taxonomy): domain Eukaryota; kingdom Metazoa; phylum Chordata; class Amphibia; order Gymnophiona; family Rhinatrematidae; genus Rhinatrema; species Rhinatrema bivittatum. The sequence continues at coordinate 474,692,300 of NC_042616.1, forward strand.
ACACACAATTAGTTTGCCAATGACTCTCTGCTGTTGTTCCTGTGCAACTTTTCACCAACTCAAGTCAATCATCCTTCTCTAACACCTCTTCTAAGCAAATTCCCTACCTTGTCTGGCTTTTATTTCTTAATCAAAGATACACACTCAAACAACAGAAAAAGAAAATATTACTTTCTAGCTTCCTGATCTTTTTTTTTATATATATAAAAGGTACACAATCAAACAATTAGGGAAAATATATATATTATTTTCTTGCTTCTTATTTTTTTTTAATCAAAAGGCACACTCACACAGACACTATAAAAGAACTTACCTAGCTCCCTGGTCACTTTTTTTTTTTTTTAATTAGGTACATGCTTGCACACACACATACACATACACACACACACACTAAAATAAATTACTTCTCCTGGATTTTTGTCAAGGCATAAACACTTAAAGTTAGTTTAACCCACAAATTCACCTCTCCCCAACTTAAGTCCCAATATTATCCAGCTAGCAATACTTACCAATCCTGTTCAATTACCAGCAAAATCTTCCTCTCCTCTCAATACTCCCTCAGGAATTAGGGTTACTGAGCTCTGCACCAGCCATATAGCTTGACCTTCAAAGGAAAATTAGTACTAACAAACCCCTTTGATGGTGCACACTTCAATTAGTTTAATCAGTGAACTTCTGCTGTTGTTCCTGTGTGACAACTTTTCACCTAACCAACAGGCCGATTCAGTAAAGTCCGTGGGAGAGCGGGCGAATGCCCACTCTCTCAGCGCGTGCACAGGCCACTCGCCTGTGCGCGCGATGCAGTATTTAAATTAGGTCCGGCAGTAGAAACGGGCAAAAGGAGGCGCTAGGGACACTAGCACCTCCCTAGCGCCTCCTTTTGGCCCAGAGCGGCGGCTGTCAGCGGGTTTGACAGCCAACGCTCAATTTTTCCGGCGTCGCTTCTCGAGCCCGCTGACAGCTACGGGCTCGGAAACCGGATGCCGGCAAAATTGAGCGTCCGGTTTTTGACCCGACAGCCGCCGGCCGACTTCAATTTTTTTTTTTTTTTACTTTTTTACCTTTTGGGACCTTCGACTTAATATCACCATGATATTAAGTCGGAGGGTGCACAGAAAAGCAGTTTTTACTGCTTTTCTGTGCACTTTCCCGGTGCCTGAAGAAATTAGCGCCTACCTTTGGGTAGGCGCTAATTTCTGAAAGTAAAATGTGCGGCTTGGCTGCACATTTTACTTACTGAATCGCGCGGGAATACCTAATAGGGCCTTCAACATGCATTTGCATGTTGAGGGAGCTATTAGGTTCGGCAAGTTGGACGTGCATTTTCCATCTCTTACTGAATAAGGGGTAAGGGAAAACGCGCGTCCAATGAAAGGTTAACATTGCGCTCCATCGGAGCACACTGTACTGTATCGGCCTGCAAGTAAATTACTCTTTTCTAACACCACTTCAAAGCATATTACTTAGCCACAAAAAGGTATTTCTTAATCAAAGCTACTCACTCAAACAGTAGAAAAAGAAAATATTACCTAACTTCCTGATCTTCTTTTTTAATCAAAGAGTTATGCACTCAGATAAGCAGGAAGGAAAAACCGCGGCACTGCAGCATGCATGGATGCTGCCGATAACTCGGCGCCGTGCACACCGTGAATGCCGGGGAGGGGGCAGGAGACACAGCCTCTTTGGACGCATGGCGTCGGCATGGGCTGGTGATGCGGACTGTATGCGACGTTGGCACAGCCAATGATGAGGCCCACACACGCCGATGTTGGCCCCCCCATTGATGAGAGCATGGCTGGTCCCACTGCGGGACCCACAAGCTATGGGCGGGGGGGGGGCAAAAGGGGCTCAGAGGAGGACTCAGTCGGGGGGTGTTTGAACAATTTAGGGATATCTCATTGGCCAACTCTGGCACTTGTCCGTTCCATGGGGCAGGAGCAGCCGCGCTGAGGAAGGTATCCGACCAGTGCCCCGGTCCCTTTTCCTTCCTGTCCTCCACGTGGCTGCCTCACTTGGGAAAATCTGCTGCTGCTGCCTAATTATTTGTTACCTGCAATTTGGAACAAAAAAAAGAGATAACAACAAAGAGGAAGCAAGGGTTCATATTGCTGGCTGTTTTTCAGGTCCACGGGTCAGTCTCTTTTCCTCTGTTCCTCACAAGGGTGGTAGCCGAGGAGGAGGTCAAGCCATCCTGCAGCCAGTCCTGGCACACGGGCTTGACAGAAATTGTCCACTACTTGGATGATTTTCTATTCATTGGACTTTGTGGCTCAGAGGTATATTTTGATCTATTAGATGGCTATCAAAGCATGGCCAAATATTTTGTCATTCCACTGGCATTGGATAAGCTGCAATCACCAGTTGAGGTGCTTACTTTCCTCGGCATAGAACTCGACACCATTCAAATGATGTCCAGGCTCCCAGGCTACAAAATACAGAAGCTGTTTGAATTGATCCGAGGCACTCATCTAGCCCAAAAGGTGGCTTTGGCCACCATGCAATCCCTAGTAGGGAGCCTGGCCTTTGCCTGCAGGATTATTCCAATGGGGCGGGCATTCCTATGCCGATTAACACTTCCTTGACAGTAACAAAGTTCCACTGCTTGCAAGTTACCCATGCCTTGTGTGGAGATTTAGCAGTATGGGAGAAATTCCTTATCCAATTTAATGGCATAGTAATGTGGTTACCGCTACCCGTATCCTGTTTCGACTTACAGCTATTTTCAGATGCCTCTGGAGACATTGTCTTTGGCTTTTACTTTTGGGGGAGCTGATATGCTGAGATTTGGCCTTCCAATTGGGTGGACTTAGCGATCATGGCTAATATCACCTTCCTGGAACTCTTCCCAATAGTGGCAGTGCTCCACCTTTGGCAAGGGCGGCTAGCTAACAAAAAGGTGATATTTTGGTGTGATAACTATAGAGATGTGCATCGTTTTTTGTGTTCGTGTCGTTCTTCATTTTTTGGCCGCCATGGAAAATGTTGTTTTTTTCGGTTCGGGTCTTTTTTTTTCGTGAAAAATTGATTTTTAGTTAGTGCGTGCTAACTCCCATTAGTGCGCGCTAACTCTCCGTTAGCGCGCACTAACAAAAACCGTTAGATTTTGTTACTTTTTGTTACTTTTTGTTAGTTTTTGTTAGCATGCACTAACTGGTGTTAGTGCGCACTAATGGGGAGTTAGCGCGCACTGACTCCCGTTAGTGCGCACTAATCGGAAAAACAAATTTTTGCAAAAAAATGGGAAAACCGGATCTTTTTCAGGCTCCCTGAAACATGCCGAATTAGACAATTTCATTGAAATTTTCCAATTCGGCAAAAACAAATGCACATCTCTAATAACCAAGCAGTTGTACATGTAGTCAATTGCCAGTCCTCCACGTGTACACCTGTTGCGGAACTCCTTCGGCTGATGGTTTTGAAGTGCTTGCAGTTAAATGTGTTGGCATGGGTGAGACACATCCCTGGCCTTTGCAACGAGATTGCTGACTGTCTTTCTTGTTCTAAGTGGAAATACTTCTGGAGACTTGCTGTGGATGCCGATGAGCAGGCAATGCCATTGCCTGCACACCTTTGGACCATTGGGACCAGAATGCATTCAACCTGCTGCGGCAGTCAATCAAACCATCCATTTGGCAAGCATATCTGAGGGGATACAGCGATGTTGTGGAATTCCTGGAAACTACTTCCTTACTTGAGAACCTTAGTCTTTCGCACAGACTAGTGGGATATGTCGTGCAAGCCAAGTGGCATGTCACGGTGCTTTACAAGGCACAGCTCAAGCCAATTTGGCAGGTTATGCCTTCTTCATAAACCAACAAGTGACTTTTCCATCAGGCGCATCCTGGCAGGGTGGGCCAAGCGCAATCCGTGAGCTCCAGATGCGCGCCATCCTATTCTTTTTTTTTTTTTTTATTTAATTTAATTTTTAAATAATATAACAAAGACAACCTTGTAAGGAAATACAGAAATCCATAAACATGGAGTTAACATAAGATTATACATCCACATGTATTCTGAATACAATTAAGGTAATACTATAACTGCTTTACATTGGAAATAAAGGGGGAGGAGAATAAAGAGAAAATCAAAGGAGAACAAAGGAAATCTATACCAAATTTTACTGCTGTATAGGCCTCAATTCACTGTATATCCCTTAATACATATAGGTTATGTCCCTCCCTCCAGGAACTGTCTCAATTGTTCGGGCATGAAAAAAAATATAGGTGTTACCCATATACTTTATGATACATTTACATGGAAATCTTAAGAGGAAAATTGCCCCTTTGGCCAAAACCTCGGGGCGCATATTTATAAACATTTTCCTCCGCTGTTGGGTAGCCCTAGAAAGGTCTGGATAGACCCTAACTGTGGCTCCCATAAAGGGGGTATTAATGTTTTGGAAATAAGCTTTCATCATTTTTACTCTTTCTGGTTCATTGAAGAAGGACACAAAAAGAATTGCCCTCTCTATAATTTCCATATTTGAATTTTCTAGATACTGCGTTAGATTATCTAAGTCAACCCTGTTATCACCATGAGGTAATTGAGAAAGCACTCCTTTAACAGGTAAGAATACAACTTTCTTGAGAGAAGGTAACAATTCTACCGGGATCTTTAGAGTCTCAGTCATGTATCTTTTAAAAGTCACCAATGCAGGTTCTCCCATCACTTTTGGAAAATTCACCACTCTTATGTACTTATGTCGCAAGAAGTTCTCAATTGATTCAATTCTTCTCTGAGATGTTATTCGGTCTTTCAAAAGAGAAATGTTTAACTCTTGGACCTGCTTTACTTTAACTGAAATCTCTTGGATAGCCGTAGTATGTTCAGAAATTTTTTCTTTCTGTTCCTTCTCCACCACATCCAATCTTTTGACCATGCTCCCCATCTGTTGAGACTGTTCTCTGACGGTCTGGGCATTGACCATCATTAGGTCCCATAGGGGCTCTAATGTTAGCTCCGCTGGCTTCGTAAACTCCCAGGGCACAGGGATATCAGTTCCTACCTCCTCCCGTCGGGGCCTCCCACCCGATGTTCCTGGTGAGTCAGTTCCCGTACCAGGGTTTCCCCTTTCTGGGATTTCCCGCACGTTCTCCTGTGGGGGTTGGTCAGATACTCCTGTCCCAGCTCCTGAAAAGCTGGGGGTTCCTCCATCTTGGACTTGTTCGATCAAACTTGGGTTGGCAAGTACAATACCACCAATACCACAACGAGGGGAGAGCTGCATAGCGGGCCTCGGGGATCCAGGGGGCTCAGCGTGATTTCACCTGGCGAGAGTCTCGCTCCTCTCGAGACTTCCGCAGTGGCGTTTGGCTCCCTCGTCTGAGCGCCTAAGGTCACGAAGTCAGTTATCACAAGCTGTCCTGAAATGCAAGGTAGGTCAGGAGGGTGTATCCTAACCTTGCCCTTCCTCTTATGAGGTATTTCGTCAAAATTTTAAAGAAGGAAAAAGCTTTTTAGAAAATATAATGCAGAGCAGCGCGACTCAGTGTCCTGCAGCAGCGGCCATCTTAACTCCTCCCCCGCCCCATCCTATTCTATATGATCATTTGCTGGCTCTGTGGTGCTGTCTACATTCGGTCATTATGGACCACTTTGAACTGGTCCTCTTCCAAGCTTCCTTCTGCATTGTGTTCTTCATTGTGTGATGTGTGATGTGTGAGCGAGCCGGTTGCTGTAGCCAGCGCACAACACGACCGTTCTAGTCTGTGAGCCTGCGACATTTCCATTGCAAATGGAAAGCACAGTATCAGGATTCGGAGATCTAAAACCAACCAACTTGGCAAGGAGCAATCAGTCACATTAGCCCAAGTACCGGGCCTGCCTACATGCCCGGTGGCAAATGCTGCATGATATATGATATTCAGACCATCCAGGGAGGTACAATACCTATTACATGCTAACTCACTCCCACTGACCAAATACCAGTTTAACGCTGTCCTCAAGTGCACCCTGGAAGTGGCCGGTTTGAAGCTGGAGCTGTTTGGGAATAATTCCTTCCATATCGGGGCAGCCTCAAGCGCAGCGGTATCAGGTTTTCCAGGCACTGCCATCCAGCATATCGACAGATGGCGTTCCCCGGCATACCTATCCTACATTAAGCAGCAGAGCAAAATCCAACATCCCATTGCACCGCAGATGCTGGGCAGTGACCCACGTATCACTCCAGTGTACTCTCTCATACCCCTGTGACATTGCCATCAACACCTTATGTCTTTTAGGCTCTCATTGGCAGCACCGAGAGATATGGATCATTTGTATTTTGGTCAAAAAAACAGCGGGTGAAGACAAATACCCTCGGCCAACAGCTGGGCATTACGTCAAGAGATGGCATAGTATGATGGCTGGATCTCAGGGGTATGAGTTGGGATCAGCTGGTTCCCCAGATATGGTAGCAATTTACAAAGTTTGCCCCTCTAGAAGTGCTGGTCATTTACCTTGGAGGCAATGACTTGGGAGTCACACCGGGACACCTGCTATTAGATAATGGGGTAGATTTTCAGATGTGCGAATAGGCGTACTTTTGCTGGCGCATCAGGCGCAAGCAAACGTACGCGGGATTTTAGTAGATACGCGCGTAGCCGCTAAAATCCCGGATCGGCGTGCGCAAGGCTATCGATTCTGTATAGCCGGCGCGCGCCGAGCCAAGCAGCCTACCCCCGTTCCCTCCGAGGCCGCTCCGATTTCGGAGCGGCCTCGGAGAGAATCCTCTAACGCCCTCCCCTCACCTTCCCCTCCCTTCCTCTACCTAACCCACCCACCCGGCCCTGTCTAAACCCCTTCCTTACCTTTGTCGGGGGATTTACGCCTCCCGGAGGGAGGCGTAAATCCCCGCGCGCCAGCGGGCCGCTAGCGTGCCGGGACGCGACTTGGGGGCGGGTCCGGAGGATGTGGCCACGCCCCCGGACCGCCCCGGGCCGTAACCACGCCCCCGGGCCTGCCCCCAAAACGCTGCCGACACGCCCCCAAAACGCCGCGCGGCTCGGGCCCGCCCCCCGACATGCCCCAACACGCCCCCCTCGGAAAACCCCGGGACTTACGCGAGTCCCGGGGTCTGCGCGCGCCGGTAGGCCTATTGAACATAGGCGCACCGGCGCGCAGGGCCCTGCTCGCCTAAATCCGCCCGGATTTAGGCGGATTTAGGCGAGCAGGGCTCTGAAAATCCGCCCCAATATGAGGAGTTGCATCACTGTCATCCTGTCCTTAATGCCCAGCACCACACTTATCTAGTCAGAGATCATCCTTCGCCACCAGTTTCTTGACTTGCCACTCTGGACATGTTAGATGAGGAAACTAGACAAGCAAATCGGGATGTTTGTAGAACACCGGGGTGGCATGCACATAAGACACCACGTCTGGATGTGCGCAGATCGCTCGGCACTGTTTTGTAATGACGGGCTGCATCTTTCAGATATGGGACAGGACCTGCTCTTGGCCATATTGAAACTTGCCACACACAGTGTCCTGATAGGTTCCTAGCCCTCGTCTGAAAGGTCCCTAGCTATTAGGGATGTGAATCGTTTTTCAACGATTAAAATTATCGTCCGATAATGTTAATATCGTCTTAAATCGTTATAGAACACGATACAATAGAAATTCTAACGATTTATCGTTAAAAATCGTTAAATCGTGTTAGTGCGCACTAACTCCCAGTTAGTGCGCACTAACTCCCAGTTAGTGCGCACTAACTTGAGTTAGTGCGCACTAACTGAAAATGATACAAATAAACACTTTCCAGGTCACTGAAGGTCAGTTAGGAATGAATATGTGTTCCTATTGGCTGGCTGCCCTCTTATCTATTGATGTTACCAAGGTTACCACTGAGGTGATGGTTGGGGGGATGGGAAATGGAACTGGAAACTCACGAACACCAACAGAAAATGAAACAAAGTGTTGACACTTCCCAGGTCAGTAAAGGTCACTTAGGAATGAATATGTATTCCTATTGGCTGGCTGTGCTCTTATCTATTGATGTTACCAAGGTTTCCACTGAGGTAATGGTTGGGGGGATGTGAAATGGAAACAGTTGCAAGCTTGACATGTGATGATCAGCACTCACGTGACTAGAACTTGTTTGTTTATTATTTTTGTTAGCAGGCACGTGAAATTTGCCAATCACTGTGCATTTTAGAAAGGTGGTCCTGGCTGGAACTGTACACAGTTCAAATATATGTAATTGATTGTTGGTAAGTGTATTTTTTAAGTAGCCACAGTGGCACCAGTATGTTTACTTATCCTCCTACTTAACTCACTAGCTCAGCTTTGTAAGAAGGGCTTCTCTGCTTGTGTGTTGCTTTTGTTTGGTGTGAGGAGAGCAGAAACATCAGATCTTTATTCAATCTACTACAGTCATCTCTTATATTAACCTACTCAATTTTTTTTAAATGATTTGTTATATCACTGAATTAATAATTCATTATTATTAGGTGGTGGTGAATGTCTGACTAAGCTACTAGGCTAGTGTCACTGGTGAGGCTAGTGGCAGTTTAGCAGAATTATAATTTATTTTTATTAGTACTGCAGCATTAATATATTCAAGCCTAGTTAGGCAGCCAGTGTACTACTCCAGCAGTCACCTCATTCCTTCCTGTGCATTGCATTATGCGCACACACTGACTCCAGCTTGGGTGGGGACAAGGCAGGTCTCCTTTACTGCACACACTGACTCCAGTTTGGGGATAAGGCAGGTCTCTAGAGATGTGAATCTCCATTTGCACAAAATGGCGCCGACCGTAGACAACACGATTCGACTGCAGGAGGTCGTTCCGGACCCCTGCTGGGCTTTTGGCAAGTCTTGTGGGGGTCAGGAGGCCCCCCCCAAGCTGGCCAAAAGTCCCTGGGGGTCCAGCGGGGGTCCGGGAGCGATCTCCTGCCGCAAATCGTTTTTTCGTAAGGAAAATGGCGCTGGCCATAGCGGGGTGGGTTTTAGGGTTGCTTTAGTGTGCCGGTTTCCCCGCCCTACCCCCCACTGGACCCCAGGTAATATAAGGCACTTTGGGGGGGGGGGGGTTCGGGAGGGTGGGGGATTTATTTTAAAGGGTCGGGGTTGGTTTTAGGGCTGCTTTAGTGTGCCGGTTTCCCTGCCCTCCCCCCCACTGGACCCCAGGTAATATAAGGCACTTTGGGGGGGTTCGGGAGGGTGGGGGATTTATTTTAAAGGGTCATGGTGGGTTTTAGGGTTGCTTTAGTGTGCCGGTTTCCCTGCCCTCCCCCCCACTGGACCCCAGGTAATATAAGGCACTTTGGGGGGTTCGGGAGGGTGGGGGATTTATTTTAAAGGGTCAAGGTGGGTTTTAGGGTTGCTTTAGTGTGCCGGTTTCCCTGCCTTCCCCCCCACTGGACCCCAGGTAATATAAGGCACTTTGGGGGGGTTCGGGAGGGTGGGGGATTTATTTTAAAGGGTCGGGGTGGGTTTTAGGGCTGCTTTAGTGTGCCGGTTTCCCTGCCCTCCCCCCCACTGGACCCCAGGTAATATAAGGCACTTTGGGGGGGTTCGGGAGGGTGGGGGATTTATTTTAAAGGGTCGGGGTGGGTTTTAGGGCTGCTTTAGTGTGCCGGTTTCCCTGCCCTCCCCCCCACTGGACCCCAGGTAATATAAGGCACTTTGGGGGGGTTCGGGAGGGTGGGAGATTTATTTTAAAGGGTCTGGGTGGGTTTTAGGGCTGCTTTAGTGTGCCGGTTTCCCTGCCCTCCCCCCCACTGGACCCCAGGTAATATAAGGCACTTTGGGGGGGTTCGGGAGGGTGGGGGATTTATTTTAAAGGGTCGGGGTGGGTTTTAGGGTTGCTTTAGTGTGCCGGTTTCCCTGCCCTCCCCCCCACTGGACCCCAGGTAATATAAGGCACTTTGGGGGGGGTTTGGGAGGATGGGGGATTTATTTTAAAGGGTCGGGGTGGGTTTTAGGGTTGCTTTAGTGTGCCGGTTTCCCTGCCCTCCCCCATACCGGACCCCAGGTAATATAAGGCACTTTGGGGGGGTTCGGGAGGGTGGGGGATTTATTTTAAAGGGTCGGGGTGGGTTTTAGGGTTGCTTTAGTCTGCCGGTTTTCCCGCCCTCCCCTTCCCCTCCCACTTCCCCCGATTTACTAGTAAACTAGTGTGTTGTCTTACACTACCCAGCCACTACCCCTGTGTTGGTGCTGGACTTGCAAATGCACGTGAGCCTTAAATTTATAAATAAATTGTTTGTGTTAGTAGTGCAAGTATAAGTAAATATAATATTATGGGGTAGCCTAGTGTCATTGGCTACTAGTGGCTGGCTACTAGCCACGCCAGTGAGCCACTAGTCAGATTGCTAATCACACAGTGACCTGTCACTGACTGACGAAGTCACTCACTAACTGTATTTAACCCTTCTATATATCTTATCTATTAGGTGCTGCTCAGTACACTGCTGTGCCAGCTTACTTGTTGGTACTGGACTGGACTTGCAGCCATAACGTTTTAAAATGTTTGCTGGTAAGAAGAAGAGTGCTACTGGAAAGAAAATTCCAGTCAGTAGGAAAAAACTGCGATTTGATGATACCCCTTCTACTTCAGCGAATGTAAAGGAGCAAGGTAACTTGCAGGACAAGGAAGGAGCAAAATCTGGAAAGGTGAAAGTGAAATCTGTGCTGCAGCAGCAAAGTTTATTGATGGATGAAGTGCTACAGAAAGTGCTGAATAGAGAATCAGAGGACTCTGAGTCTGAGGAGGAGGATGACAATGATGATATTCAGGATGAGGAGAAGAACACCGCCAATGACAGTGATAGTAGTGATGATGAATCAGATGATGGTAGTCCGATTGTCAAAAAAACCACTGTCAGTGCCAGTAGTATCCTCTCTAGTCCTAAACCAGTTGAAAATTTGCAGGTTACTACAAGAACAACTTCTGCTACTTCTACTCCTAGTACTACTACTCCTACTCTGATGACAACACTGACAAGAAATGTCCAGCCTAGAGTAAGGGACAGTAGAAAAACATCTAAGGTTTGGAATCATTTTAATGTTACGGATGATTGGAGATGTGCTCAATGTATCCATTGTAAAAGGATGGTGAGCCGTGGAAGAACTATTGGACATCTTACTACCACCAACATGAAATATCACCTTGAAAGAGAACATAAAGCAGTGTTGCTTGCAGAAGAAGCTGCAGGGAAGCCAAAGAAGGAAATTACTTCAGAAGATTGTGTGTATGTGAAGCAGAAGCAGACTTCTCCTTCTCCTCTTCCCCGGCAGCAGCGGCAAGCTACTGTTGAGCAGATGGGGTGGTGTCCTTCTTCAATTTCACAGACTAGGAAGCAAGTAGTATCCAAAGTGGTGACACGACAAATTGCTGTAATGATTGCTGTGGATGATCAGCCACTGCAGATTGTAGAGAATGATGGATTTCAGCAGCTGATACATCTGTTAGCACCTGACTACAAAATTCCTTCAAGAACTACATTTACCCGTCAGGTGATTCCTTCCCTGTACTCACAATGTCGTGCTGAAATGCAGATTGTGATGGCAAGGGCAAAGGGAAGGAGCATACATCTCACCACTGATCTTTGGACTAGTAAGAATGCAACACATGCATATTTGTCTCTAACAGCACATTGGTGGCAGCTGGATGAGGCATTAACTGACAGCACAAGCACAAGCAGTGGCAGTAGTACCAGCAGCTCCAAAAAGCTTTCTCCAGGATACCGGTGGGCTTTACTGCATGCTCAAGTGCTAGACCAGAGACATACTTCTGAAAATATCTTACAGACAATTCAGGGGATGATGGAAGGATGGAAAGGGCTACTTAGAAGCAGTGATATGGAATGTTTAAATGGATATATCATTACTGACAATGCTGCCAATATGATTAAGGCTCTGGAGGATGGTGGATTCAAAGGCATCCGATGCTTTGCACATACACTGCACCTGGTAGTGAGGGATGCGTTGGGGCTAAGTGCCAAGGAAGTGCAAGGTACTAGTCGTCAAGCCCTGAAGCGGTTGATTGAAAAGTGCCGCAAAATAACTGGGCATTTCAATCGCAGTGTGAAAAGTGGGAAGGAACTCAGAGAAAAACAAAAAGCAGTTAGGGCACCATTGCATAACCTCGTTCAGGATGTGCCTACCAGATGGAATTCCACCTATCTTATGTTGGAGAGGTTGTCTGAACAACAGACACCTCTGCATGATTTGGCAATGGAATCTGAAATTGGATTGGAAAATCCACTTGGATGTCAGGACTGGACAAACATTGCACAGATGGTGCATGTCCTCAAGCCTTTCAAAGAATATACTGATGCACTGAGTGCAGCTACAGCCACGTTAGGTGATATCATTCCTGTAATATATGATCTGGAGCAGGTATTACAGGAATTTCTGCATCAGACAGATTTGTCGAAGGAAGTGTTGCAGCTTGTGAGATGCTTAAAAGAGCAAGTACAGAAAAGGTTGAAACCTCTAATGGAGAAGGATAGCTATATCTTAGCTACTATGTGTGACCCACGTGTGAAAGGCAATGTTGCTCTCAAGTGCAATACTCTTGCATCCTGGACAAATAAGTTGATTGAAATGGTTCAAAAGATTTCAACTCCTCCCACTCCATCCTGCTCAGCTGCTTCCAGTTCCACCAGCTGCTTCCCTCCCATGATGACAACCCATTCTCCTCCCAAATTTCATGAAACTGGTCCTATTTCAAAAGCAAGAGCAAGATTTGTCACATTTCAGAGTGGTGGGGCTGCTAACCAGCAGCACCTGCAAGAGAAGGTTGCAGAAATTCATGTGAAGAATTTTCTCTCTGAGCCAGTTGAGAGCATGGAGTCAGATCCCCTGAGATATTGGGCAGAAAAAGCTTCAATGTGGCCTTATCTTACCAGAGTAGCACAACACTTTCTTTCCTGCCCACCCACCAGTGTGCAAAGTGAACGAGTATTTTCATTGACAGGGAATATTGTGAGTCCACTCCGTGCACGTTTGAATCCAGACTTAGTAGAGGAATTGGTTTTCATCAAAATCAACCTTCCGCTGCTTCATAATGTGAAAATTTGCTGTGACTGGGAGGAGGAGTGAGTCTCTTGTCTAGGATGGGGATGCAAGGTCGTTTGGGAACACAGCAGGATGGAGCATTCAGCAGAAGCACTGCCTCATGATAGAACTGCCCCTGCCTCTTCACCTCAGGTGTCTGCTGTGCTGTTATCATCTATCTTGTCAGCTTGATGAATAAGGACTTTGTATGTGCAAGAAAGAAACCTAAGTTTGTGTCTATCAACTGTGTGCGCTTATTTAGCAGCTGTTAGAAAACAGGCAGTTAAAGTACTTTTGAGTTTTGACCATAGTCTCTCTAAGCAGTTAATGTATATCATACTGTGATAGGGGCATTGTTTATTTTTCAGGCTGAGACAGTTTATAGCTCAGCTTACCAAACCGGTCCTGGGGATTCCACAGCCAGTTGGATTTTTAGAATATCCACAAAGAATATGCATGAGATACATTTGCATATCATGGGGACTCAGTATATGCAAATTTACATCATGCATAAAATCCAGCTGAGTGAGTGGTTATTTATTTGGAAAACCCTTGTTTATAGGGACCAATTTGTCTCACTCTCTAGAAATAAAGCCTGACCACCTAAGTTAGTGCCTAAATCAAAACCATCTCCACTATGTGTCATGAGTTACTTAACCTCCCTGTGGTCAGTGAAAGGTTTCTCTGGCCGAGATTTAATTATTTCTCCCTGCGGAGCAGATACATGTTAAGTTGAATTTTCAAGTTGCATTAATAAAAAACAGCATTTACGTGTGTAAATAAATAGCATATACTTGTTTATATAGTACAACATGAGTAAATCTACACGTGTGAAAAAAGGGATGGTCTAGGTGTTCCCAAGTGGAGGCCAACATTTATGTATGTCAGTCGCTATTTTATAAGAGATTTACTGTATGTGTAGATTTGGCAGCTTTATATTTACTCTCGCTCTTTATCTGGAGTAAGTGATAGTATAAGTCTTAACAGTGAAATCATGACTAGGTCGTGGTCTGGGAGAAATGGGAGAAGGAAGCTGAGTCTGATCTTGATGAGTTGCAGATGGACTGGAGTGGAAACTGAAAGACTAATTGATAACACTGGTAATTTTATTGCTGTGTGCATGTTAGAAAATCTCTTGACTATAAATCCCAATTTATAATAATTTTAATAATTGAGTCCACTAATATTTCTCAAATTGAAAACATTTACTACAAAACTATAACGAAATTAAATAATACTGTTATAAAAATATAACTTTAAAATGACAAAATACAAAAACAAAAATTATGTGTTGTTAACACCCAGTACTCAAGGATGTGGAGAGGAGAATGGCAACCCGAGAGGAGGATCCTGTTCTGGAGCAGAGGGCAGTGGCATCTCCTCCTCACGAGGCATCTCATGAGGAGGAGATACCTGTGCCCTCAGCTCCTGAATGGCCTCCTCCATGGCTGACAGCCTCCTCCCCACATCCTTGACATCTGCCCTGAGGCTGTTTACTCCCTGCAGGATCTCCTTCAGCATGCCAAACTGCGCATGTGCAGTGCATACGCAGCTTGGAGGAGATCCTGCAGGGAGTAAAGCAGCAGTGCTGGTGCTGGTGCTGCTGGGCCCGGCTGTGGCTGCCTCCATCCTTTGGGCACTGGCAGTGGCACTGGTGGCTGTGGCTGCCTCTTCTTGCCCTGTAAAGAAATGTAAAAAATTCTACATTAGATATAGAACAGGGGTGGGCAGTTCTGGTCCTCGAGGGCCACAAACCAGTATTGTACGCACCAGCAAGTTTATAATATTAAAATACATTCAACCCTTTAGTTTACTAAATTTCAGGGTTTTGGAAAAATGAGTTTATATTCTACAACATCAGAGAGGGAGAGTGGAGGGATATCATTCTAGATAATTAGAGATAATATTATATAAATATATAACATAACATACATCTATCCCACCCTATATAACTGACTGATCACAAACAATAATTTTGATTTTCAGCCTCAGACAGATACTAGACAAACTACTACTACTAGTACTACAACATACGAACTGGCCCTGTGGCACAAAATACAAGCCATTAAGCCCGTAAAAATGTGCTACATTAAAAAAAATTGTTTTTCAGTTCATTTTTTAACATGGCACTCTTCTACAGTTCTTCTTCCTCACTCATCCTCTTTCTCCCACTGCCTCCCTCCCCTCTCATGACTAATACCCCCTTCCCTCAGTCTCACATTCATCCCCCATTCACATTTGCAGCATGTTGGTCAATGGTCAGGGCTCAATTATCTAATAATATATAATACCTGGCCCACCAGTGACGGTTCCCTCCGTCCTCCTCTGCTGACAGCTACTGGGCCCAGGAAGCCCTGCCTCGTCCCTGCTGGTGTGTGGTTCTGTACGAAGACACAGATCAAATTTCAGAGAACAACAGTTAAAATTTAAAAAAAAGGAATTGGAACTGACACAAACAATATTAAACACAAATTCCATTACAATTTATTGAATAATATTTGTGTACTTGTGTAGTATTCTCAAACAACCTACCAGGCAAAGGACGCGCTAACGTCAGGCGGACCTCCTCAAGACAATCACCCTCGTGAAGTCTCAGATGCTGACCTGAGAATTAGAGGTAGAAAGGAAATAGAATAACATTAATTGATTAATAAATTAATTACAAACACAACATGCCCTACTAGGTTACTTTTTTTATGCAATATATAAAATTCAGTAATAAAAAAATACTTAGCTATCTTTTAATGTGGCATTCATAATTCCCAAATACAAATCCCACCATTTCAAAATGATAAATAAATATAATTATAATACACCACTTACATTATCTCTCACCTTTCTTCTTGAGATCTTTGATCTCACGCGGGTAAGAGGCTCTCCGGCAGAACTCCTCCTGGAGAGCCACCCAGGCAGCAGACTCCCTTTGAAGGTTAGGCCTGCTGCCTGAGGGGGTGTAGAGATGCTCCTCATCCAGGAGGAGTAGCCGGGCTAGGAGGTCCACATCTGCCTGTCTGAACCGGGGCTTCCTGGACCTAGCATCACGATCTGCCTTTGAGGAGGACGGTTGGGCTGACTCCCTATCACGATCCATCTACAATGAGAAAATAAAAAAGAAGATGAAAAAAAGTAAGTTCAGAAGCTCAGAATGCAAAGGGCTGAAGTATCCCACCCTTCACATCCCCCACTGCTGGTATATGGGAGAGAGAAGGGGAAGGGGAGGGGGTGGGGGGAGGTGAAGGGGCAAGCAGCCCCACTCCCTGGTCTCTGAAGGACAGATCTCTTCAGAAAATCAGAGCTGAATGCAGGAGCTGTCACACCCTTCACCATCCCCCCCCCCCCACTCACCCACACACCACTGGCTGGGACATGGGGGAGGGGAGGAGTGAGGGTCAGGAAGCTCCCCCCTGTCTGTGAAGCCAGCCTCTCACTAGTAATGCAGGGAGGGAGCTGTCTCACCCTTCAACATCCTCACCCCCCCCCCCCCACTCACCCACACACCATTCACTGGCTGGGACATGGGAAAGGGGAGGAGTGAGGGTCAGGAAGCTCCCCCCTGTCTGTGAAGCCAGCCTCTCACTAGTAATGCAGGCGGGATAGGGCACTGCATGCAGGGAGATAACAACACCCCTGGTGCCAGGGTTAGGGCACTGTGTGCAGGAAGATCACAAGACTCCTGGTATTAATAGGGATAGGGCACTGTGTGCAGGAAGATCACAACACCCCTGGTGCCAGGGTCAGAGCACTGTGTGCAGGAAGATCACAACACTCCTGGTATTAATAGGGATAGGGCACTGTGTGCATGGAGGATCACAACACCCCTGGTGCCAGGGTTAGGGCACTGTGTGCAGGAAGATCACAAGACTCCTGGTATTAATAGGGATAGGGCACTGTGTGCAGGAAGATCACACCACTCCTGGTATTAATAGGGATAGGGCACTGTGTGCAGGAAGATCGCAACACTCCTGGTATTAATAGGGATAGGGCACTGTGTGCATGGAGGATCACAACACTCCTGGTATTAATAGGGATAGGGCACTGTGTGCAGGAAGATCACAACACCCCTGGTATTAATAGGGATAGGGCACTGTGTGCAGGAAGATCACAACACCCCTGGTATTAATAGGGATAGGGCACTGTGTGCAGGAAGATCATAACACCCCTGGTGCCAGGGTTAGGGCACTGTGTGCAGGAAGATCACAACACTCCTGGTATTAATAGGGATAGGGCACTGTGTGCATGGAGGATCACAACACCCCTGGTATTAATAGGGATAGGGCACTGTGTGCAGGAAGATCACAACACTCCTGGTATTAATAGGGATAGGGCACTGTGTGCATGGAGGATCACAACACTCCTGGTATTATAGGGATAGGGCACTGTGTGCAGGAAGATCACAACACCCCTGGTGCCAGGGTTAGGGCACTGTGTGCAGGAAGATCACAACACTCCTGGTATTAATAGGGATAGGGCACTGTGTGCAGGAAGATCACAACACTCCTGGTATTAATAGGGATAGGGCACTGTGTGCATGGAGGATCACAACACTCCTGGTGCCAGGGTTAGGGCACTGTGTGCAGGAAGATCACAACACTCCTGGTATTAATAGGGATAGGGCACTGTGTGCATGGAGGATCACAACACCCCTGGTGCCAGGGTTAGGGCACTGTGTGCAGGAAGATCACAACACTCCTGGTATTAATAGGGATAGGGCACTGTGTGCATGGAGGATCACAACACCCCTGGTGCCAGGGTTAGGGCACTGTATGCAGGAAGATCACAACACTCCTGGTATTAATAGGGATAGGGCACTGTGTGCAGGAAGATCACAACACCCCTGGTGCCAGGGTTAGGGCACTGTGTGCAGGAAGATCACAACACTCCTGGTATTAATAGGGATAGGGCACTGTGTGCAGGAAGATCACAATACCCCTGGTATCAGGGTTAGGGCACAAGTTCTAGTCACATTGACTGATCACATTACTTGTTTTGTCAAGCTACCAACTGTTTCCATTTCCCATCCCCCATATATTGTCAGTGGGAACCTTGAAAACATGAATAAATAAGAGGGCAGCCAATAGGAATACCTATTCATTCCTAAACTGACCTTAACTGACCTGAAAAGTGTCAAATTGTATCATTTTCTGTTAGTGCGCACTAACTCCCAGTTAGTGCGCACTAACTCGAGTTAGTGCGCACTAATCGGAAAAAACAATTTTTAACGATTTTTTAACTAAAAAATCGTGCCTAACACGATTTTCTTGCCCTACCACACGATTTCTATCGTTAAGACGATATGAAAAACGATTCACATCCCTACTAGCTATTGGCCGCAGCTTGGGAGGGAGGATCCCGAATAAGCCATCTGGCTATTTGGGCCCTTTGGCGGGTGTACCCGAGTTGGAAGGGGGGTTCAGCTAGTGACAGTGTACAGCATGTGATAAACAACATCAATGTGAGTGGGATCTCTGTCGCCAGGCCCTGCTGGCCGCGGTGCGGCAGCAGCCTGGATGTGCAGTGCACACCCTTTGTTGGGGCAGTCACCTTGCTTGGACATGGAAGGGGACCGGAGCACCCTGTAATTTCCTCCCAGGTGGTGGAGGGCCTTGTTTGGTTGTGGCGAGCCCGGGGCCAGAGGTGATGAACTGCCTGCACAGTGGAGGACCCTAGGATAGCTCACCTATGTTATGGCTCAGGTACGAAACTTATAACGCCATTTATTGTAATAAAGCTGCAGCCAATTTGATCCCACATCTGGTTTGCTGAGTATTTGCATTTGTATATGTAAAGGTGTGTGTTACCACATCCTCCCCCCCCCCCCCCCCTTTCTACCTCCCCTACAATGGGCAGTCGTGGCTGCCTGGGCGCTAGGTAATATATATTACCTAGCTCCCAGGTCTTCTTTTTTAATCAAAAGGTGTACATACAGACAAAAGAACAAAGAGTGTTATCTAGCTCCCTGATTATCTGAATATCTCTTTGGTGACCCACCAAATATATTGATTTTTTTTCACTAAGAATCCAACTGCAGAACCTAGGAGTTATGCTAGATATAAGCTCAGATTTTGACTATTTCTAGGTTTTTCTTTGTGCAGATGATAATTCTTCATCAAATGCAACCATTCTTTAACCAAACTGATTAACAATGACTTCTTATCTGGTCATGTTGATTATTACAATGCACTTTATCTAGGATCACCTAAGGAATACTAATATGAAAATTGATTTATAATGCTACAGCTTGCCTATTAGCAGACTCTGCACTTAGGATCAATATTACTCATATCTTGAAGAATTTACATTGGCTATAAATTTTCTTCAGTATTCAATCAATATTTTGATATTAGCTTTTAAAGCTTGCCATATTTTTGGTGCTTAAAACCAGTTATTCCAGTAGGCTTTTGCTTTATTATGCATTTTTTGTTTGGTTTTATTGATCCTTGAAGTTTTATTTGTTTAGGTTTATAAGGAAATATATATGGTTTTACATGATTGTTTTCATCTTAATAGTATTATATTTTTATATAAAAAAATACAAACTGAGCACTAAACCATATACTCTCTAACAAAACTGAAAAATAAGTGAAATAAATCAGTGCAAATTAAATCAACAAAAAGGATAAAAAAAGCCAGTTCACAGCTCACTGTTACTGACACTGTGCTATTTGGCTACACAGCCACTCTTTTCAGTCATCACTGGCATAATAATCATCCTTCATTACTTTGGGTGTGCACAAAAGAGAAAAAAAATTAAATAAAATTTAACACAAACATTTTTAAGAAAAAAAAAAGAAACAAAAGCTTATATAGCAAGCATGAATAACAAAAAGATGGTGCTCAAATAGGTCACACAATTAGCATCAAAGT